>NW_024070185.1:91304323-91404827 GCF_014754425.2 Oryx dammah
GTTTCATCCACCTCATTAGAACTGATTCAAATGTATTCTTTTTAATGCATGAGTAATACTCCCTTGTGTATATGTACCACTGCTTTCTTATCCATTCATCTGCTGATGGACATCTAGGTTGCTCCCATGTCCTGGCTATTATAAGCAGTGCTGCGATGAACATTGGGGTACACGTGTCTCTTTCAGTTCTGGTTTCCTCGGTGTGTATGCCCAGCAGTGGGATTGCTGGGTCATAAGCCAGTTCTATTTCCAGTTTTTTAAGGAATCTCCACATTGTTCTCCATAGTGGCTGTACTAGTTTGCATTCCCACCAACAGTGTAAGAGGGTTCCCTTTTCTCCACACCCTCTCCAGCATTTATTGCTTGTAGACTTTTGTACTTCTAAATGTATCTGGCTTCTGTTTTCACACTCAGCTTAGCTATTGTCCTATTACATTGCCACCTTTAGACTCTCTGGTACTATATAATACCTGGGCTTAATGATATTTTACCTTTAAAAAAAAATTATCTCTATGCTAGCTATTTCCAAGCTTGAAGCCTTGGAATTTCCCACATAAGTAAAAACAAAACTTTAATTATTACTTACACTAATACTTTTCTGAGATTTAAGTTGTTCTATTGGCTCTGGTTGACACGGAATCATTCTTTCTACAGAATGTAATAATTTGACACAATCAGAGAAAATATTATTCTCGTACTCTCACTCACACACTCAAATACACACCATATCCTGATTCATTACATCATTTTCTCTCCCAAGTAACCTAACATCTTGCTCTGCAGTCTATTTCATGCTCAAACATATGTTTGCATTCTATCTCAGGCCCATAATTATACAAGATTCTTCTGAAAGAACAAACCGTACTTAATCTGAGTTCAAAGTAGTCCTCTGTATCCATATTTTTTTTAATCCTAGCTTCTTGGATGCTAAAAGCTTTAGTCTTCAGTGACCTTTAGCAAGTCTCTTCAAGTTATTGTCTCTTACTGTGGAATTCAGTTCTTGACTTCATAGGACACTACAGATGACAATATGATTCATAAGTGATTGAGAGTTTCAAGACGAAGATTAACAGCAGTGTTTCATTTTTATAGCTCCCTGTACACATTACATCATATTGCCTCTGATATAATTTGTTGTTTAGTTGCTAAGTCATGTCCTACTCTTTTCTGACCCCATGGACTGTAGCCTGCAGGCTCCTCTGTCCATGGGATTTCTCAGGCAAAAACACTGCAGTGGGTTGTCATTTTCTTCTCCAAAGGGATGTTCCAGACCCAGGGATTGGACCTGCATCTCCTATGTTGGCAGGAAGATTCTTTGCCACTCAGACACCAAGGAAGAGCTCTGATGTCATCACAGAACTAATTAAAGACTATGGCTTGAAACCAGCTGTATAGTAGAACATATCAACATATTAAAAAATAAAAAACATTTTCAAGTTTATTTCCATATAATATTTTAATTTTTTAGTGAAAGAAATGAGAAAGCTACAACATAATGATGAAACAACTTATACTCTTATTCTTATTCTGCAGTTGTACAGAGAAATTAAGTAACATGTCCTAGGCCACACAGGTATCTAGAAGGCCAAGCTAAGATTTATACCAGAACTATTTAGAACAAACACACAGAGACACAGCTTGACAGTGCACTCTTCAAAGATCCCTGAATGACCAAGTCAACTTTTATCTTTTTCCAGTAGCAATTGCTTACTTTGATCTCTTTCTATACTTATTACAATTAAAATCTGTAGCAATTTATTTAACATAGGTAGCATCTTCATTGTTCTATATGCCTTATCTTCCTCTTCTATACAAGGACAGGAACAGTATGATACTATTTAAGCAAAATCATTAATTTCTTTAATCTACATGCCTGTATTCTCTAAAGGCACAGCTCACAACTAAATCAGGTGTGCCCACATTTAGAGCCTAAATGTTACTCTTTATATATTGCTGTGTAAACCCTGATTTCCTGGCTACTAACCCTGATCACAATTCAACTATAGATATTAATCCATATGTTACTCTAAGATTTTGTTTTTCATTCTTTTAGTCTTCACTATTAATAATAGATTTCCAGCTATACAAATCCACCTAAAACAACCACTGATAAAAACTGTCTTCTGGAACCTTATATGTTATTATTACATTGCTTTATGTTGTCTCTTAAGATTGTAATTTTGATTCTTTCTCTTGGGTCTCTCATTCTCAGTTTATTCTGCTCTTTTTGTTCCTGTCCTTGAGGGTATATTATTACATCATAAGCTTTAATTTCATTATGTTGGAAATAATTATTTCATTTTGTGATCATTTGAGTCTTAATAATATTCTCACTGAGCATATAAAAGTAGATTTATTAACATATATTGGTTTGTTTATTTTAGATTATATCCAAGTACAGGATTGATCAAAAAGTAAGATGTTGCAGAAAAATTCAAATGAACTTTATGACCAACCCAATATATTGGAAGTTCTCAGCTACTTCTCCAATCCTTGACTTTCTTATTTCATGCCTAATATTTTAAAAGTTCTTCCTATTTATTTATATACACATTTGAACTTGTATTTTACAAAAACTGATTCTTCCTTTTGACAAACTACAATGATATAATCCCCAATAACATGAAACTTCTAGATAATATTTTGGAATACTCTCCTAGAGTATAGGAGAAAGTATACTATACCTGAAACATCTATAAGTTTATAACTTGAATTCATGTAAAATAAATGGCATTCTAAGTTTATAAATTTTGCAAAGTATGGCAGACTGAGTTTAATAAAACATTTTTAAACTTCTAAAAATTAGTTAAAACAACCTATCCCTGTAGAGCCACTTGGGAAATAACTCCAAGTGCATGCAAAAGTTTCCTGCAACACTACCTTTAATATGAAAAGTTTGATATATTTAAATTAATTCATTTAATGAAACTAACTGCAAATTTACTGACTAAGTTACACTGACAGAATTAAATGGGCTTTAGAAATGCATTTCTTATTATCTAGCTACCTTTGAGATTCCCCAGATTCTAATCAGATTTTCTGCAAGTATTTTCAATTACCATTTAATTCATTTTACAGTGTATTTTCTATGTGCCTCTTATTTAACCAGCAGTCATTGATTTTTGACTATTCAAACACTTCAGATGAGTTTTCTTCAGCTTAATTCTTTCAACTCTTTAGAACTCTGATATCCTCAGAATATACTTTGGATATGAAGAGGAAAATAGTCTCTTCCTTGCCTATCTAATTCTTGTATCTCTTTTTCAAAAGAGACACAAAAACATTAATGCTTGATAAGAGTACTGTGGTCACAATGATGAAGGGTCTGGATAAATGAATCCAAGGGAAGATATTTGAAAAATGTGTGTGTGGTTAGCCTGTAGGAGAGATAATGTGTTGGGTACTTGAGCTTCGAATATCATAACAGAGAGCTTCAAATACTGAAGGGCTACTTTTATATAAGAACATAAACTCATTGTATAAAGTTTTAGAGGGCAGAATGATGATTAATTTGCAGAAGATTCAGAGAGGTAGGCTTAACATAATTACATTGATGAATAAATAATGAAATAATCCACATGACAAGAAGCTTTTATTCACTATATTCAACTTAATTCAACAAATATTTATCCAGTTCCAACCACCGACACGGTGTAGAGTCAAATCAGATCTTGTCTGTGCCACTACCTGTGAATCTCAAGAGCTATTTTATCTATAGGCTCCTAACCATGCAGCCTCTCAGTATCTTCTGTAGTTTGGAGTACTTAACACTTAATGTGTTAAAGTTTGTGTTTCTTATCACAGTGACCTCTGAGGGCACTTATTTCTATTTTGTCACTCTTGACCCAAAGCAGATGCACATGCATGACTTAATTTGCTTCTGCAAAGAGACTAGATTGAAATAGTTTAATAGCTCTTTACTGAAGATTCGAGGATAATAAATGGATAGTATTAAATAGATTATACAAATAATTAAAATTAGCAAACAGATATGACAGAAATTAAAATATGTAGCTCTGACACATCTTGTTCAATTCATTAACCACAGGGCTTCTTAAACTGGAATGTTCATTATAAATCATCTGGGAAACTTATCTAGATGCAGACTGTGTAGTAAGTCTGAGGTAGGCCACACGTTCCTGGTGATGCCGTGGATCTCCTTACCATGCTTTGAGCAGGAAGATTTTCCTACATGCCTTTCCAACAAGTCAGAAAGTTTCCTCTCTTCCTGCCACTCTTTCTGTGTCAAAATTCAGATTCATCTCAGGGTGCTCTTGAGCATATATAATATGCTCAGAATCCAGTTCAGAGAATGAACCCTTAGAAGGGAAAAGACTTACTTCTCAACTCAAAAGACTGACCACCTTCCAAGATCATATATCCTATCTCAAAAATATTTGAAAGAATGATTTTTTTTTTCCTGTAACAATCCAGTTTCTACATTAGCAAGAAGATCCAAAGAGATAAACTTCATGTAATCAGGTTTGTTTGTTTGTTTGTTTTAAGGACAAGATAATAGTATCTATCTAAAACTCTTTCCAAATTATTGACTGGGAAACCCCAGGTACATGTCCCATTATTCAAAAATCCATGTAAAATAAAATTCAGAAAACTATCTGTTAAATCCAAGACAGAACTTATTAAGTTCCATCCAGATACTTTAATAAATCTTTCCAACTTGATTCTCTCAGAAATAAGACCTGCTGCACTATCCTGCAGTCTTTTGAAAGTGTTCATAAACAAAACGACACAAAGCAAATACTTCTCCAGAAAAATAAATATGACTTTATAGGCACAGAACAACCTAAAGTCTATGGTATTGAGGAAGCATTACTTCTGAGGAAATGTATATAGTATGTAAAGAACACTAACACACCATATTCAAGCAATTTCATTATTACACAAAACATTTTAAATCCTTACAAGCACACTCCTTCATCCCCTTTTAATAATAGTTTCTGTTTTATTTGCTTAACAGACCTTCACGTATCCCTCGAGTATCAAGAACCAGTCCCCTCTACAGGAATTCTAAAGCTTTATCTCATGTTATACAGAAAATGCTAGAAAGGTAAAGCTAAAAATTCTTCAAGCTAGGTGTCTTCATGAACAGAGAACTTCCAGATGCACAAGCTGGATTTAGTAAAAGGAGAGGAATAAGAGATCAAATTGCCAACATCTGTTGGATAATAGAAAAAGCAAGGAGATTCCAGAAATCGATCTAATTCTGCCTCATTGTCTATGCCAAAGCCTTTGACTGTGTGAATCACAACAAACTGTGGAAAATACTTCACAAGATGGAAATACAGACCACCTTATCTACCTACTGAGAAACCTGTATGTAAGTCAAGAAGCAACAATTAGAACTGGACATGGGATAATGGACTGGTTCCAAATTGGGAAAGGAGTATATCAAATCTGTATATTGTCACCCTGCTTATTTAACTTATATGCAGAGTACATCATGAAAAATGCTGGGCTGGATGAATCACAAGCTGGAATCAAGATTGCCAGGAGAGATTTTCACAATCTCAGATATGCAGATAATACCACTCTAATGGCAGAAGGTGAAGAGGAACTAGAGAGCCTCTTGATGAAGGTGAAAAAGGAGAGTGGAAAAGCTGGCTTAAAATTCAACATTCAAAAAACTAAGATTATGGCATCTGGTCCCATCACTTCATGGCAAGTAGATGGTAAAAAAGTGGAAACAGTTACAGATTTTAATTTCCTTATGCTCCAAAATCACTGCAGACAGTGAATGCAGCCATGAAATTAAAAGATGCTTACTCTTTGAAAGTAAAGCTTTGACAAATCTAGACAGTGTATTAAAAGCAGAGATATCACTTTGCCAACAAAGGTCCATATAATCAAAGCTATGGTTTTCCCAGTAGTCATGTACAGATGAGAGAATTGTACCATAAAGAAGGCTTAGTACTGAAGAACTGATGCTTTGGAATTGTGGTGCTGGAGATGACTCTTGAGAGTCATTTGGACACCAAGGAGATTAAACCAGACAATTCTAAAGGAAGTCAACCCTGAATATTTATTGGAAGGACTGATGCTGAAGCTGAAGCTCCAAAATTTTGCCACCTGAATTGAAGATTCGACTTATTGGAAAAGACTCTGAAGCTGGAAAAGATTCATGGCAGGAGGAGAAGGGGGTGATAGAGGATGAGATGGTTGAATGGCATCACCAACTCAATGGACATAAACTTGAGAAAACTCCAGGAGATAGTGAAGGACAGGGAGGCCTGGCGTGCTTCAATCCAGGATGGCACAAACAGTGGGGCACAACTGAGCAACTGAATAAAAACAACATTACAGAAAATGGCCTAGAGTTCCTTCTAACTCCATGACCTATCAAGATGTTATAGACATCCTTCCCCTTTTCTCCTACTATCCTCACTGTAAACACACACACACACACACACACATATATTTAAATCACAAATTAAAGGTAAAACATTTATTCACAGTTAGATTTTGGGGAAAAGAAAGGAAAGGACTTCTCAAGTTACCTTAAATGGAGAGAGCTTAAAGTCAGTGTTAACTTACCACTTGACTCTATGGTGTCCCAGGAAGCTCAAACAATGACACTAGAAGATAGACCATAATTCCCATTAAAACATAGAAACGATGAAACTAAACTCAAGTAAGGCATATTGATGGAACTAAAGATCCTTAACTGGCACCTTTTAGAAAGGCTGACTTGACTTTGTAAAGAAATAATTTTGAATAAATAAACAAAAAATAAAAACCTCTACCAGCTTAGAAAGTGTCTGAGAAACCTGTCATAGCTCAGAAATCCTGTGTGTCTTCAGAGTGGAATGTAAACCTGAGATTTACATGTCATGGGATCTAAATTTATATTTCTGAAGAAGCAAGAGACTCAGACAAAGGAAAATGAATTATTCTGAGGGCAACTAAAACTGGAACCATGAGAAAATCACTGCAATAGAAAAAAACATTATGTGGCTACATCCTCCTCCCCTCATGTTAAAGGTAAGGAGATGAACACAACTCTGCAATTCTAAACAAACTGAAGATGGATTAAGGACCTAAATGTAGGGCTGGAAACCATAAAGTTCTTAGAAGAACTGACAGAACCCTCTTTGACAAAATCCATAGCATTATTTTCTTTGATTTGCCTCCCAAAGCAAAAGAATAAAAGCAAAAACAAACAGTTCCTAATTAAACTTAAAAGCTTTTGCACAGTAAAGGAAATCATCAACAAAATGAAAGATAGTCTGCTTAGTAAGAGAGAATATTTGCAAATGATATGAAATCATATGACCAATAAGGTGTTAACATCCATATATAAACATCTCATGCAACTCAACATCAAAAAAACAAACAACCTAATAAAAATGAGAAGACCTAAATAGACAGTTTTCAAAATAGGACATACAGACTGCCAATAAGCAAATGAAACAAACAAACAAAAATGCTCAACATCTTTAGTAATAAGAGAAGTGCACATTAAAACCACAGTTCCACTATTGGGTATATGTCTGAAGAAATGAAAACACTAATTTGAAAAGATATGTTCACCCCGATGCTCACAGCAGCATTATTCACAAGTGCCAATATATAGGAGCAACCTAAGTGTTCATTAAGAGATGAATGCCTAGATACATAAATACACTCAATGGAATACCACATAGCCATTAAAAAAAAAAAAGAATGAAATTTTGCCATTTTCAAAAACACTGATGCATTTGGAGGGTATTTTGCTTAGTGAAACAAGTCAGACAGAGGAGGACAAATACTGTGTGATACTTCATACATGTGGAATCTAAAAACTAAAAGTAGTGAATAAAGAAAAAAGAGGCTCACCGATAAAGAGAACAAACTAGTGGCTATCAGTGGGGAGAAGGAAGAAGAGAAGGGCAAGTTAGGAGTAGGAGGTTAAAAGGTACAAGCTACTATACATAAAATAAATGAGCTACAGGATATATTATATAACACAGGAGAATATGCCAATATTTTATAGTTATAAAATATATTATACTCCATAGCCAAAATAATCTCTAAAAATTTGAATCACCATATTATACATTTGAAACTTACACTGCACATCAACTATACCTCAATAAATTAAAAAAAAAAAACATGGAATGTCACCTTTTATATTTGTGCATGACAGGGTTATGAATTTGGGTCTGAGACCATGATGAGTCTTCACATGGGCTTCCCTTGTGGCTCAGCTGGTAAAGCATCCACCTGCAATGTGGGAGACCTGGGTTCAACCCCTGGATTGGGAAGATCCCCTGGAGAAAGGAAAGGCTATCCACTCCAGAATACTGGTGAATTCCTGTATAGTCCATGAGGTTGCAAAGAAACAGACACAACTGAGTGACTTTCACTTTCACTTTCTCATAATCATATTCAATACATAAAAGAGCTTCTCTCTTCCCTGGAAATTCTGAGACATAAAACATAGTAAGAACCTGAAAGGACTTTCTGGAAGAAAGTCTGCTACTGTTACTAACTAAAATATTTCATCAACATAAAAGTGTTCTGCAGGAAGGAAGTCTGTCACTAACTGGGAGAACTCCTGCCGATCATCAGAAAACAAAACAAAAAAAAAGGCAGGCAAAATAACAACATCAGGCTTTATGTTTCTCATGTGAAGTAAGCACCTCAGGAGAACTGGACTGTGTTTCCTACTAAAGTCTTAAAATCTAAGCTTCCTAGAGTAATTAATATTGGTGAAAGAAAAAAGTGATAGTCGCTCAGTCATGTCCGACTCTTTGCAACCTCATGGACATGGGCTTTTCCAGGCAAGAATACTGGATTTTGCTGCCATTCCCTTCTCCAGGGGATCTTTCTGACCCAGGGTTTGAACCCAGATCTCCTATATTGCAGACAGATTTTTTACTGTCTGAGTCATCAGGGAAGCCCAACATTCAGTCCAGTTCAGTCGCTCAGTCATGTCTGACTGAGACCGACTGGGACCAGACTCCATGATATTAGTTTTTTGAATGTTGAGTTTTAAAACAGCTTTTTCACAGTCTTTCATTTTCATCAAGAGGCACTTTAGTCCCTCTTCACTTTCTGCCTTCAGGATGGTATCATCTGTGTATCTGAGGTTATTGATATTTCTCTCAGCAATCTTGATTCCAGCTTGTGTTTCTACAGCCCAGAATTTCTCATGATGTACTCAGCATGTAAGTTGAATAAGCAGGGTGACCAGTCCCATCACTGCTTGGCAAATAGACAGGGCAACAATGGAAACAGTGACAGACTTTCTTTTCTTGGGCTCTGAAATCACTACAGATGGTGACTGTAGCCATGAAGTTAAAAGATGCTTGCTCCTTGAAAGAAAAGCTATGACCAACCTAGACAGCATATTAAAAGCAAAGACATTATTTTATGAACAAAGTTCCATCTAGTCAAAGCTATAGTTTTTCCAGTAGTCATGTATGGATGTGAGTGTTGGACTATAAAGAAAGCTGGGCACCAAAGAATTGATGCTTTTGAACTACAATGTTGGAGAAGACTCTTGAGAGTCCCTTGGACTGCAAGGAGACCCAACTAGTCCATTCTAAAGAAAATCAGTCCTGAATTTTCACTGGAACAACTGATGCTGAAGCTGAAACTCCAATACTTTGGCCACCTAATACAAATAACTGACTCAATGGAAAAGACCCTGATGCTGGGAAAAATTGAAGGTGGGAGGAGAAGGGAACGACAGAGGATGAGATGGTTGGATGGCATCACCAAGGGAGTTGGTGATGGACAGGGAACCCTGGCTTGCTGCAGTCCGTGGGGTCATGAAGAGTTGGACGCAACTGAGCAACTGAACTGAACTGAACTGATAATTCTGATAGTTGCTTTTCTTTACTATGGACCTACTGGCTATTTAGATGGCTCAGATTTACCCAGGGAAAGGTAAAACAACAATGGAGATAGCTTCAAAACTGTAATGTTACTATTTTACATTAATGCAGGAAGGATATTTTAAGGGCAAATACAACTTAAATATAAGAAGATTCCCTTCAAAACAAGGGAAGAGACTCACCCTCCATCCCTATTTATCCCATTTTTCTAAGAGTATTTATTTCAGAAAAGTTAAATTCTTCCTATTTTTGAAATCTTACAAATCTTTTAAGAAGCCAAATTAGTCTCTTGACAGCTATGAAACCCAGGATTATTTTCCTTAAGTATCTAGCAAATATCTTGAAATGCAATCATAGTGTACCATCTCCAGTTTCTGTGGGAGTGTACCAGCCTAACTTCAGTGGGCCTCAGTTCAAGTTGTGAAAAGATTTCTTTCTTGGATAAAGAAAATTAGCTAATACAGATGATCACCTCAACAACCAAATACATTTAGGATGAATTATATGTAACACATGATGCTATTAAAGTCCTCAAAGGAAATTGCAACCCACTCCAGTATTCTTGCCTGGAAAATCCCATAGGCAGAAGAGCCTGGGAGGCTACAGTCCATGGGGTTGCAAGAATTTGACACAACTTAGCGACTTAACCACCACCACCATTTGTACTTGTGAGCTAGTTATTGTTGACCTTGAGAACATGTGTGCAAGGAGTTATATCTACTTGACTGTATAAATGGGTGAAATTTCTGTCTGCACTTCTTTAGTAGGTTGCCTGTGATGCATACTACTTTCTGATTCAGTGTTTAACAATAAAATTGTATTCTTCTCCCAAATCATCCCACCCTCTCCCTCTCCCTCAGAGTCCAAAAGTCTGCTCTACACATCTGTGTCTCTGTTCCTGTCTCGCATACAGGGTCATCATTACCATCTTTCTAAATTCCATATATATGTGTTAGTATACTGTATTGGTGTTGGGAGGTGGGAGGGGGGTTCATGTTTGGGAACTCATGTACACCTGTGATGGATTCATGTCAATGTATGGCAAAACCAATACAGTATTGTAAAGTAAAAATAAAAATTAAAAAAAAATAAATTTATATTAAAAAATAATAATAAAAATAAAATTGTATTCTTCTACTTTCCTGAAAAGGCTTTATGGGTTGGAAGGGTTTTGGATTTAATTGTATTTCTGCAATAGACTTATGCACAAAATATTAAGATAAAAAATATAAATCAAAATATATCAGTGACCAGAGAAAATATCAGAGTGAATTTACTTGGGATTTGATGTAATTGCAATGAAATTATTCATCACTTGGAGGAAAATTATTATTACAATATTCATTCTTCCAATTCATGTACATTGTTTTATTCATGTCTAAATTATAATTATGTCCATGTTCACTCTTGCTATCTCCTATTTGACCATTACCAATTTACCTTGATTCATGGACCCAACCTTCCAGGTTCCTATGCAATCCTTACAGAATTGGACTTTACATTCAGCATGAAATACATCCACAACTGGGTGTCATTTCCACTTTGACTCAGCCTCTTCATTCCTTCTGTCCTATTGAGAGTAACTTACTTCTGCTTGTGTGTGTTTTGGTGTTGTATCTTTCAAGGAAGTAGTACATTTCAACTAAGATACCAAGTTGTGGTCATAGAGATGATCATAGTATTCTTTTCTTACCCTTTAATATCCATCAGATCAGTAGTGATGACACTCCTTTCATTTCTTATATTTCTAACTTATGTCTTTCCTCCCCACTCCCGTGCCCCCCCACCCCCCACCCCATGCCTTGGTTAGCTTGGTTAGAAGTATATTACTTTTACTGTTCTTTTCAAAGAACCACTGTTTGGTTTCATTGATTTATTTTAGTGATTTCCTGTTATCAATTTTCTTGATTTCATCTTTTTGGTTTTTCTTTTCTTCTGCTTACATTTGTTTCATTTTCTATTCAAGCACATATTATTTTAGATTTTTTCCTAATAAATTAATTGACTTTTGCACAGATTGTTTACTCCTACATATCTTGATAAATCAACTTTTCATTTTTATTTAGTTAAATATGTTTTAAATTTCTCTTAAGTCTTCTTCCTCATCTCATGTATTATTTAAAAGGGTTTTACTTATTTTTTAATTATATTTTCTATCTTTCTATTCTTGATTTCTACTTTAATCCCATTGTAGCCTGAGTGTGTACTTTGCAATACTTTGTATTCCTTTAAATAGGTATTTTGTGTTTTGTATTCTAGTCTGTGGTTTATATTGGCAAATGTATTTTCTGTGAGTTTAAGAAAGGTGTATTCTGCTGCTCTTGGATAACATATTCTGCAAATGTCAATAATATCCAATTATTTTATGGTGTCATTTAGCTCATGTATATTCTGTATTATTTCTGCCTGATGGACCTGTAAATTGCTGATTGTTGAAGTCACAAACAATAATAGTGAATTCTTCTGGTTCTCCTTACTTCTCTTCTCAGATTTTGCCTTATGTATTTTGACACTTCCTTGTTAGACCCATTCACATTAGGGATTGCTATGTGTTCAAGTAAAGTACCCTTTATCAATATCTAATGTCATCTTCATCCCTGACAATTTGTCATGTTCTGAAATTAGGTTTATCTGAAATTAATAGTTAGTCCAGATTACTTTTATTTTTCATGGTATATCTGTCTCTATCCCTTTATCCCTTTGCTGTTAACCTTTGCATCTTTATATTTTAAATGAGCTTCTGTTAGACATATTTGCATTTTTTTTTATCCACCCTATTAGACAGTAACTTGAAATTTTTATATTTAGAACTTTCACTTTTAAAGTGCTTAGTTGAACTAATCCCGATTATGTTTGTAACTGTTTTCTATTGACTATCCTTGTTCTTTGCTTCCTTTTATTTGTTTTGGCTCTTTATATGCCTTCTCTGATTTTGACTGATCATTTTACATAATTCCATATTTTCTCCTCTGTTGAGTTCAGTTCAGTCACTCAGTAATGTCCAACTCTTTGTGACTCCATGGACTGCAGCACATCAAGCTTCCCTGTCAATCACCAACTCCTGGAGCCTGCTCCAACTCATGTCAATCATGTCAGTGATGCCATCCAACCATCTCATCCTCTGCTGTCCCCTTCTCCTCCCACCTTCACTCTTTCCCAGCATCAGGGTCTTTTCCATGGAGTCAGTTCTTTGTATTAGGTGAACAAAGAAATGGACTTTCAGCTTCAGCATCAGCGCTTCCAATGAGTATTCAGGACTGATTTCCTTTAGGATGGACTGCTTGGATCTCTTTGCAGTTTCCATGGCTACAGTCACCATCTGCAGTGATTTTGAAGCCAAAAAAATAAGGTCTCTCATTATTTCCATTGTTTCCCCATCTATTTGCCATGAAGTGATGGGACCACATGCCATGATCTTAGTTTTCTGAATGTTGAGCTTTAAGCCAACTTTTTCACTCTCCTCTTTCACTTTCACCAAGAGGCTCTTTAATTCTTTGCTTTCTGCCATAAAAGTGGTATCATCTGTGTATCTGAAGTTATTAGTATTTCTCCTGGCAATCTCGATTCCAGCTTATGCTTTATCCTGCCCAGCATTTCACATGATGTACTCTGCATATAAGTCAAATAAGCAGGGTGACAATATACAGCCTTGATGGACTCCTTTCCTGATTTGGAACCAGTCTTTTGCTCCATGGCCAGTTCTAACTGTTGCTTCTTGCCTGCATACAGGAGGCAAGTCAGGTGGTCTGGTATTCCCATCACTTTAAGAATTTTGCACAGTTTGTTGTGATCCACAGTCAAAGGCTTTGGCATAGTCAATAAAGCAAAAGTAGATATTTTTTTTTCTGACACTCTCTTGCTTTTTCAATGAACAGATTCTCCTCTGTTAGCACATATTTTTTCTCTTTTTCCCTTAGTGCTGCCATAGAGTTTGTAATATACACTTAAAATAAATCTGAGTCTATTTCAAATAATATTATATCACTTCACATTAATGCAAGCACCTTAGAGAAAAGCATTTTTGATTTGTTTCTTTTGATACTTTATAACAGTATTGTCACACATTTCACTTTTTATAGGTTATAAAAACCCAAATACATCATTGCTATTATTAACTTGAACAAATTTAATTGTATATCAATTAAGAATAAGAAAATATTTTATTTTACCTTTATATATTCCTTCTCTAACACTTTTCTTCATGTAGCTTTGAGTTTCTGAACTATGTAATTTTCTTTTCCAGTAAGCTTTTAGTATTTCTTATAAGGCAAGTCTACTGAAAACTAATTCTCTTAATTTTTATTTTTCTGATATAGTCTTTATTTCTTCTTTACTTTTGAAGTAGAATTTCATTGAGAATTCTAGGTTAATTTTTCTTTCAATATTTAAATATTTCACTCCACTCATTTCTTGCTTGTATGAGAAATTTGGCCTAATTCTTTTCTCTGTTTCTCTATAGGGTAAGGTGTTTCTTTTTACTGTTTTTTTTTTTTTCAACTTTTCTATCTTTGATTATCTACAGTTAGAATATGATATGCCTACTTTTAGGTTTTTTTTGTTTTGTTTTTAGTTTTTGTTTTACATTTACCTTAGTCTGTGATCTGTCAGCTTCTTGCATCTGGGGTTTGTTGTCTGTCATATGTCAGCTATTACAAGTTCAAATACTTCTTCTGTTTCTTTCTTGTTGTGTTTTCTCTATGCACGTGGAAGAGTTTGTAACTATCTCACGGCTCCTGAATATTCCGTTGCTTTTTTTATACTTTTTCACTTCTCTTTTCAGTATGAAAGTTTCTGTTGACCTGTCTTCAAGCTCTCTGAGTCTCAGTTGTGTCCAGTCTATTGATGAAACCATCAAAGGCATTTTTCATTTGTGTCACAGGTTAGAATTACAATTTGATTCTTTCCTTAGAGTTTTCCTCTCTCTGCTTACATTGCCTATGTGTTCTTCTAAATCTACATTTTCCATTATAGTTCTTTACCTTTTAATCATTTGCTTGGTCACTAAGTCATGTCAAATTTTGTGACCCCACGGACTGCAGCATGCCAGACTTTACTGTCCTTCACTGTCTCCTGGAGTTTGCTCAAAATTTGCTCAAACTCATGTCCATTACAGAGAAGGCAATGGCACCCCACTCCAGCACTCTTGCCTTGCAAACCCCATAGACGGAGGAGCCTGGTAGGCTGCAGTCCATGGGGTCATGAAGAGTCAGACAGGACTGAGCGACTTCACTTTCACTTTTCACTTTCATGCATTGAAGAAGGAAATGGCAACCCACTCCAGTGTTCTTGCCTGGAGAATCCCAGGGACGAGGGAGCCTGGTGGGCTGCCGTCTATGGGGCCACACAGATTTGGACACAGCTGAAGCGACTCAGCAGCAGCAACAGCAGCATGTCCATTGAGTCAGTGATACCATCCAACCACCTCGTCCTCTGTATCATAGTTGCTTTAAATCCTTTTGTGATAATTCCAAAATCTCTTATATATATATATACACACACACACACACACACACACACACACACATGTATTACATAGTGTATATATATATTCAGTGCTGTATCTTGTTTTTTCAGACTGTGTTTTTGTCTTTCATTATGTCTTGTGATTTTCCACTGAAAGTTCAACATGATACATTGGTTAAAAAAAAAAAAATGAAGTAAGCAGGTCTTTATGGGCTTCCCAGTTAGCCCAGTGGAAAGGAATCTGTCTGCCACCACAGAAGTAAGAGATACTGCTTTGAGCCCTGGGTTGGGAAGATTCCCTGGAGTAGGAAATGGCAACCCACTCTAGTATTCTTGCCTGGAAAATTCCAGAGGAGACTGATGGGCTACAGTCCATGGAGTCACAAAAATTCAGACACAACTGAGCATGCACTCAATGCATATAAACAGGTCTTCAGTGTGATATTTTATGCTTGTTTGCCTAGAAGTTAGGCTGTGGCTAGTGTTTGTTTTAGATATAGTATCAAATTCTAAAATTTCTCTAGTTTTTGTCTCCCCTATGGTCTTCGATTTCTCAAGAGACTCTTTGTTAAATAAGGTCTGAGCTTTGCAGTTATTTCCTTTCTAACCCTTGCCATTATAAAGAAACATTATTAATGTGATGGTAAGGAATGGAACAGGTGAAGCATTCTAAAATTTTATAATTAAATCTTAGTCTTCTAGTAAGTCTGTGCCACCAGGCTATGGATCTTCACAAATGCTTCTCAGTTTTGTTTTGTTTTTTTTCCCTCCCTTTAGTTGAAATCAAAAAGCTTGGTAAAGTTGGAGCTGGGTTTTCTCCTTCCCTATATTTAAAGTGAAAGGAGGCTGTAGTCAGGTATTTCCTTTCTCCCAAGATAGCTGGGCCCTGGTAACACAGTTTCTTCTAATGGCAGCCTTTGGGTGTTTAGGAGTCAGAAGTATCTGAGCATATTTCAAAAAGTTACTTTTCTCCTCCTTTTCTTCAAGGGTAGAGAGGATTTTTCTGCAACCTTCACTCAGAACCTGGTGGGGCTTCTAGAGGTAAAACTCATGAATAGTATTGAATTCCTCCTAAAGTTGGGCTTTCAGGTGTTTCCTCTCTCAAACTTGACAGGGCTCAGTTTCCAGCAATTCGAAATTATCTTTAAGTTCTCCTATAAGTTTTTGGCTCCAGCATCTGCTCAACTTAAGACACGATTCTCTGTATTCATCTATCTTTTTAGTTTAGGGGGTAGTGATTTTCTTTGTGAATTTAATTATGTGATGGATCAAAATAGAGATTTTGATTTTCAATTTGTTCAGGATTTTCTTGTGAGGAAGGGAGTAATGAAGTTTATGTTATTTATGTGTCAGGCTGAAACTGGAAGTCTTGCTACATTTTAAATGCAAACTACTCAAATTATTTATCAGGTCTATTGCTAATAATAAGTGTTCTCAGGTTACAAATATGATTTTAAAACTAAAAATTTTAAGACTAAAACCTGGGATGTACACTACACCTTTGACTGTCTAATAGCCTCCTTTGCACCTCTCTTTCCTCTCACTGGAGTGCAAAGAGAAGTTTTGATCTCCTAAACACCAAAAAGCAACACTGATAATCCAGCTTTCCTCCTCTGCTGTTGCTCTCTTATGACTCTTCACCAATCTTATGTAGACAAGAGACTTCCTTGTGTAATGATTTTCTACTTAGGGTTCCAAACAGGAACAGGTGAAAATCTGTTCTACTTTCAGTTTTCTCTTCATGTTTCTAATATATTTCCCATCTTGGACTTTGGCTTAAAGCGGTGGGTATCAGTTCAGTTCAGTTCAGTTCAGTCCAGTCACTCAATCGTGTCCAGCTCTTTGCGACCCCGATTCGATTCGCCAAGCCTCCCTGTCCATCACGAACTTCCGGAGTTTACTCAGACTCGCGTCCATCGAGTCAGTGATGCCATCCAGCCATCTCATCCTCAGTCGTCCCCTTCTTCTCCTGCCCCCAATCCCTCCCAGCATCAGAGTCTTTTCCAATGAATCAACTTTTCGTATCAGGTGGCCAAAGTACTGGAGTTTCAGCTTTAGCATCATTTCTTCCAAAGAAATCCCAGGGCTGATCTCCTTCAGAATGGACTGGTTGGATCTCCATGCAGTCCAAGGGACTCTCAGGAGTCTTCTCCAACACCACAGTTCAAAAGCATCAATTCTTCGGTGCTCAGCCTTCTTCACAGTCCAACTCTCACATCCATACATGACTACTGGAAAAACCATAGCTTTGACTAGACGGACCTTAGTCGGTAAAGTAATGTCTCTGCTTTTGAATATGCTATCTAGGTTGGTCATAACTTTTCTTCCAAGGAGTTAGCGTCTTTTAATTTCATGGCTGCAATCACCATCTGCAGTGATTTTGGAGCCCCCCAAAATAAAGTCTGACACTGTTTCTGCTGTTTCTTCATCTATTTCCCATGAAGTGTTGGGACCGGATGCCATGATCTTCATTTTCTGAATGTTGAGCTTTAAGCCAACTTTTTCACTTTCCTCTTTCACTTTCATCAAGAGGCTTTTTAGTTCCTCTTCACTTTCTGCCATAAGGGTGGTGTCATCTGCATATCTGAGGTTATTGATATTTCTCCTGGCAATCTTGATTCCAGCTTGTGTTTCTTCCAGTCCAGCATTTCTCATGATGTACTCTGCATATAAGTTAAATAAGCAGGGTGACAATATACAGCCTCGAAGTACTCCTTTTCCTATTTGGAACCAGTCTGTTGTTCCATGTCCAGTTCTAACTGTTGCTTCCTGACCTGCATACAGATTTCTGAAGAGGCAGGTCAGGTGGTCTGGTATTCCCATCTCTTTCAGAATTTTCCACAGTTTATTTGGATCCACACAGTCAAAGGCTATATCCATGCTCTATTTCTTTGCCCCTGTTCTATTTCCTTTCATTCTGGTCCATTCTTTTTGGATTAGAAAAAAATGGAATTTCTCCTTCCTCTTCTGGTTTTAATGGGACATTTTATGCCATTGTATGATTTTCCCTATCCTATAGTTTATAGCAACAGTGATTTTTCAAGTTTGCAAGAATGAGGAGATGGACTGTTATGCTCAAGTGAGCTAAAGTAATTCTGAACCTCTTATCTGAAAAAAATGGACAATAATTTTTGCTGGAAACTAAAAAATAATTTTAAATGACAGTCGAGGCTAAATGGCTTATAGTAATCCTTCTCCAGAAGGTTTAACCATTGTTTGAACAAGTGAAAAGACCAAAAAAAAAAAAAAAATTACAAGGCATCTACTTAAAAATTGAATAGATTTCATTATATATATATATATATATATACTTAGTGAATATTCACATTTAATAGCATGTTCTTCACAAATTTTCTTAATTTCTTTTTAATTTGCTTTCTCTTATGAATGAAATTATATAAGACTCAAACATGTCAAAAATAATAAAGTTAAAAAGCCCTCATTTTAGAAGTTAAAGCTTACTTAGAGACAAGTACAGAAATAAAATAGAATAAACCAGGCTTTAACTTCATTTTAGCATTCACTCTGAGCCATATTTTAAGAGATCAAAAAAAAATTGTTTTAAAAATGAGTAACAGTAATCTAACACAATCAAGGCAACAATAAAACATAATTGACTGAATTGCAAAGTGAAAAAACTTTGATTGCATGTATGCAAGATCAGATGTAGCAACTATATATGCCTGCAAACCAAGCAACAATTTCAACAAAGATGTCTCAGTTCAAAATAAGTGAGATGTGGCTAAGTGAGACATCAATGCAAAATTGTTAGCAGTAAGTTTTGGTGTGACTGCTTCTGGAGGCAATGTTTGAAACAAAATCTTATTCATATTCAATGAGGAAATTTATATACCAGGCATCATCCTATTGGCCAGGCATTGTCCATAAATCATGCTCTCAATGATTTCATTTTCAGATAAAATAGAAATAAAAATAAGATACGTAGATATACATTTTCAAGTATTAAAAATACTATAAAACAAAAATGTAATGAGAGGGTATGTTATAGTTTGATCTGTTCAGGAAATACATGGATTATTTTTTGAAAAAGGGGTAATTTACTTGAAATCTTAACAGAAGCAAAGAGTTAACTAGAAAAATAGTAACTGGATAAATATGCCAGTCAGAAGAAACAACATGGTAAAATTCACCAGTAAAATGCAAGTATAAAGGAACAAAACAAAGTCAGTTTGAAGTAAAGGGGTGGGGCATCATGGTAGAAAATGTAAACAACAAGCCCGATTATAAAAGGCTCTTGAAAATTTTGTCTCTTTTGTTAAAAGGAAGAAAAATACCATCTGAAGTGTGTAAGTATAAAGGACTGTTGGAAGAAAATGAAGGTATTTTGATCAAATCCATATCTCCAAAGGATAGCGCTGGAAACAATGTTATGAAAATACTTGATGAGACAGTTAACACAGGTAGAGTCATTAGGAAATCATTTCAGTATTTAAGAGATAATAGTAATTGATTAGAGGAAAGAAATGCAGGAAATTAAATCAATTCAAGAGATATTGAAGAGGTACAATTAATAAGATTGATAATCTTAATCATCAGGTTCTATGGCATATTATTAAAAAAAGAGCTTGACAATCTTTCTGGCCTATATCAAACATTTTCATGCTCATAAATTATAGATTTGCAGGTATGAAAATTAACCAGCATTTATTTTATCTCAACTGGACTTGTCTGAGACAAGGGACTGCGGGTCTACTGGCTGGGTTCTGGTCTGTTCTATGTGCCTTTCCTCTGAGGCTAGGGATAAAGAGGTACAGCTACCTGGAACATGCTATTTTATTGTGTTCACAAAAGTACAAGAGGAAAAAATTAATCACATCCATAGAGTGGGGAAGTATGAGGCAAATGTTATAAATAAAATGGGAAATAGCATGAATAAATTACCCTATTCTAGGGGACTGAAGAATTGGAACTATAATCCAATCTACCAAAGTTTTATATACAATACACTGGTTATGGGAGAGGTAGGTAGGTGGATAGAATAATTCCTATATTTGCATAACATATACATTATAGTTGGATGACAGTGCCATTAGTGAGCTTTAAGATCAATACAAATAACTCTATTAATTGGATGGAAAACTCAAAAATTCAATTTTAGACATGTAGAATTTTACCTGCTTTTTAAGGATCCAAAAGGAGAATTCAAGTAAACAATTAAATACAAGACACAAGCTCAGAGAAGTGATAGATCGCAGGCATGAAAGTTATGATGGCTTCTTTTTATAAGTGGCAATTTCATCTTGGATATGAATAAGGTTTCCCAGGGATATCACATAAAGAAAGAGGGATAGAACAGAAGACTAGTATAGAGGAACTCAAGTATTTCACATCTGAATAAAGATTTATACACTTCTAGTGACATAATGTGGTCCACTGGAGAAGGGAATGGCAAATCACTTCAGTATTCTTGCCTTGAGAACCCCATGAACAGTAGGAAAAGGCAAAATGATAGGATACCAAAAGAGGAACTCCCCAGGTCAGTAAGTGCCCAATATGCTACTGGAGATCAGTGGAGAAATAACTCCAGAAAGAATGAAGGGATGGACCAAACCAAAAACAGTACCCAGCTGTAGATGTGACTGGTAATAGAAGCAAAGTCCAATGCTAAGAGCAATATTGCATAGGAACCTGGAATGTCAGGTCCATGAATCAAGGCAAATTGGAAGTGGTCAAACAAGAGATGGCAAGAGTGAACATCGACATTCTAGGAATCAGTGAACTAAAATGGATTGGAATAAGTGAATTTAACTATGATGACCATCATATTTACTACTGTGGACAGGAATCCCTCAGAAGAAATGGAGTAGTCATCACGTTCAACAAAAGAGTCCGAAATGCAGTACTTGGATGCAATCTCAAAAACAACAAATGATCTCTGTTCATTTCTGAAGCAAACCATTGAATACCACAATAATCCAAGTCTATGCCCCAGCCAGTAATGCTGAAGAAGCTGAAGCTGAACCATTCTATGAAGACCTACAAGACCTTTTAGAACTAACACCTAAAAAAGATTTCCTTTTCATTATAGGGGACAGGAATGCAAAAGTAGGAAGTCAAGAAACACCTGGAAGTAACAGGCAAATTTGGCCTTGGAATGCACAATGAAGCAGGATAAACACTAATAGAGTTTTGCCAAGAAAATGCACTGGTCATAGCAAACACCCTCTTCTAACAGCACAAGAGAAGACTCTACACATGGACATCACCAGACGGTCAACACTGAAATCAGGTTGATTCTATTCTTTGCAGCCAAAGATAGAGAAGCTCTATACAGTCAACAAAAACAAGACCAGGAGCTGACTGTGGCTCAGATCAAGAACTCCTTATTATCAAATTCAGACTTAAATTGAAGAAGGTAGGGAAAATTGCTGGACCATTGAGTTCAGTTCAGTTCAGTCGCTCAGTCGTGTCCGACTCTTTGCGACTCCATGAATCGCAGCATGCCAGGCCTCCCTGTCCATCAACAACTCCCGGAGTCCACTCACACTCATGTTCATCGAGTCCGTGATGCCATCCAGCCATCTCATCCTCTGTCATCCCCTTCTCCTCCTGCCCTCAATCCCTCCCAGCATCAGAGTCTTTTCCAATGAGTCAACTCTTCACATGAGGTGGCCAAAGTACTGGAGTTTCAGCTTTAGCATCATTCCTTCCAAAGAAATCCCAGGGTTGATCTCCTTCAGAATGGACTGCTTGGATCTCCTTGCAGTCCAAGGGACGCTCAAGAGTCTTCTCCAACACCACAGTTCAAATGCATCAATTCTTCGGCGCTCAGCCTTCTTCATAGTCCAACTCTCACATCCATACATGACCACTGGAAAAACCATAGCCTTCACTAGACGGACCTTAGTTGGCAAAGTAATGTCTTTACTTTTGAATATACTATCTAGGTTGGTCATAACTTTCCTTCCAAGGAGTAAGCGTCTTTTAATTTCATGGCTGCAGTCACCATCTGCAGTGATTTTGGAGCCCCCCAAAATAAAGTCTGACACTGTTTCCACTGTTTCCCCATCTATTTCCCATGAAGTGATGGGACCGGATGCCATGATCTTCGTTTTCTGAATGTTGAGCTTTAAGCCAACTACTCTCCTCTTTCACTTTCATCAAGAGGCTTCTTAGCTCTTCACTTTCTGCCATAAGGGTGGTGTCATCTGCATATCTGAGGTTATTGATATTTCTCCTGGCAATCTTGATTCCAGCTTGTGTTTCTTCCAGTCCAGCATTTCTCATGATATACTCTGCATATAAGTTAAATAAGCAGGGTGACAATATACAGCCTTGATGTACTCCTTTTCCTATTTGGAACCAGTCTGTTGTTCCATGTCCATTTCTAACTGTTGCTTCTTGACTGCATATAGGTTTCTCAAGAGGCAGACCTAAATCAAATCCCTTATGATTATACAGTGGAAGTGAGAAATAGATTTAAGAACCTAGATCTGATAGATAGAGTGCCTGATGAACTATGGAATGAGGTTCGTGACTTTGTACAGGAAACAGGGATCAAGACCATCCCTAGATAGTCAAGGTGGGAAACTGAGTACATATCTTGAGAGATGCATATTTTCTTAGGGAGAAGTTTCTTTGACCTCTTCAACCAAGTTGCAGTGATAGAATTTAACAGGAAATACTGGGAAATTTGGGGCTTCCCTTTTGACTCAGTGGTAAAGAATCTGCCTGCCAATACAGGAGATGTGGATTCAGTCCCTGGGATGAGAAGATCCCCTGAAGAAGGGAATGGCAACCCACTCCAGTATTCTTGCCTGGGAAATCCCATGAACAGTGGAGCCTGGCAGCCCACAGTCCCTGGGGTCACAGACTCAGTCACAACTTACTGAGAGCATGCATGCACTGGGCCATTTATACAAGGTCAGAGGATCCTGAAGAACATGGACTTCTGAGACTTTTCAGTGCACCAATTCAAATTTTGTATCTCATTTATTGAGGTCCCTCTCTACCCCAAATAGGACCCTGACCTTGGCATATCAGACCTACCTCATTGGAACCTCAGCTAATCTGGTGGTTTAACCCTGAGCCAAGTCCTCAGTTTTCTCTGCTCTCCCTTGAAAGGGATGATGGACATACAAAATTAAACTACAGAGACTCTCTGGCTTTTGCATGTAGATTTTATTTGCCTAATAATTTCTCTCATCATTTGATCACTTGCAACATTAACAGTGCTTAGTAATAACTACCTAATATCATTGACCTTACAGTTACTATTTTTCTTATATTTTCAAATGCTGCATACTTCATAACAACTAACACATTTCTTCTCAGCAGAATACCATTGCAGTTTGCCAAAAATAAACATTTTAACAATTGCACTTTTATCTTGTGCCAGGAATTATCTGTGTCCACCAATAGGAAATATCAATGAGACATCCTTATTTTCAGTCTGGCAGCAAGCAATCCAGCCATAACACATCACCCTATCACGTACTTTTTTGATCCACTTCTGATATCAATTATCTTATGTTGAGTTTCCTGGGAAGAAGACACTGATAGGAAAGTTAACTTTTATGAGGATTATTGTTGTTGTTGTTGTCCAGTCATTCCATCTTTGCAACCCCACAGACTGCAGCATGCCAGGCTTCCACGTCCTTCACCATCTTCCAGAGTTTGCTCAAACTGATATCCATTGAGTCAGTGATGCCATCCAACCATCTCATCATCTCTTGTCCCCTTCTCCTCCTGCCTTCAATCTTTCCCATTATCAGGGCTTTTTTCTAATGAGTTGGCTCTTTGCATCGGGTGGCTAAAGTATTGGAGCTTCAGCATCAATTCTTCCAATGAATATTCAGAGTTGATTTCTTTTAGGATTGACTCTCTTTGCAGTCCAAGGGACCTTCCAGTCTTCTCCAACATCACATGGCATGTGACTAACTCCTATTCTTCCTTGTTAAAGAAAAACTAAATGAAGTAACATTAAAGAAAATTCTCAGAACCAAATTGGTCAATACTATCAATGTAAATCAACTCTGTGCTCTGTGCTCAGATACTCAGTCGTGTCTGACTCTTTGTGGCCCCATGGACTGTGGCCCACCAGGCTTCTCTGCCTATCAAATTTCCCAGCCAAGAATACTGGAAAAAGTGAAAGTGGCTCAGTAATGTGTGACTCTTTGCAACCCCAGGGACTATACAGTCCATGGAATTTTCCAGGCCAGAAAACTGGAATGGGAAACCATTATCTTCTCCAGGGTACCTTCCCAACCCAGGGATCAAACCCAGGTCTTCTGCATTGCAGGCAAACTCTTTACCAGCTGAGCCACCAAGGAAGCCCAAGAAATACTGGTGTGGAGAGCCTATCCCTTCTCCAGTGGATCTTCCTGACCCAGGAATTGAACCAGGGTCTCCTGCATTGCAGGCAGCTGAGCTACCTGCTCAATTACTGGTACCAGGAAAGAATACTGGAGTGGGGCGCCATTTCCTATTCCAGGAGATCTTCTGAACTTATGGGTTGAACCTATGTCTGTTGTGTTTCCTGCATTGGCAGGCGTATTCTTTATTTGCTACTGCACCACTTGGGAATCATCACTATCATCATGCTAAAATTAGTAGGGTGACAATGTATATACCAACTTTGAAACTGCATATATAAAAGGCTTGAGTGATCTACTCATATCTTTACAGGAAAATAAATTGCTTTTTAAGTGTCATGAATAAAAGAAATGTTCTTTGAAGAGTGTTTCATTCTTTTAAAGCTGATTGTAACTATGATTTTAAATATATGAAGTATTTTTGCTGGCAAAGTTTCACAGGTTGACGGTTATAATGTCTACAATAGCAAAACTGAGATACCTGATATACTTTTAAGATCTTCAGCACCATTCCTTTCAGCACTATAGTTTACTCTTTAAACCTGGAAAATTCACAGAAGTGATTTTTTTGTTTTGAATACATTTTCTCAGTTTTATTGATTTATATTAGTAATATCATTTTTCATCTTTTGTTTTATCAAAAGTATTTTATTTCCAGTTTTTTTCAAGAATCTTTTTATTTCTAAAGTAAGGGCAAACCTTGACAACTTCAGATTCAAGAGAAAGCCAAAAAAAAAAAAAGAAAGAAAAAGAAATCTCTGCTATTTAATCATTGGGTTTGCCAAAAAATTTGTTTGGATTTTTCTGTAAGATGGTATGGAACAATTCTAATGAATTTTTCTCCAGGCAATCATGATTCCAGCTTGTAATTCATCCAGCCTGGCATTTTGCATGATGTACTCTGCATATAAGTTAAATAAGCAGAGTGACAATATACAGCCTTAACGTACTCCTTTCCTGGTTTTGATCCAGTCCATTGAGTCAAGTCTGGTTCTAACTGTTGCTTCTTGACTTGATACAGGTTTCTCAGGAAACAAGTAAGGTGGTCTAGTATTCCCATCTCTTGAAGAATTTTCCAGTTTGTGTGATCCATATAGTCAAAGGCTTTAGCATAGTCAATGAAGCAATGAAGTCAATTTCTTTGCTTTCTCCATGATCCAACAAATGTTGACAGTTTGATTTCTGGTTCCTCTACCTTTTCTAAACCCAGCTTGTACATTTGGAAGTTCTTGGTTCATGTATTGTTGAAGTCTAGCTTGAAGGATTTCAAGCCTAACCTTTCTAGCATGTGAAATGAATGCAATTGTATGGTAGTTTGAACATTCTTTGAGATTGCTCTTCTGGAATGAAAACTGACCTTTTCCAGTCCTGTGGCCACTGCTGTTTTCCAAATTTGCTGACATACTGAGCACAGCATTTTAATAGGTTCACCTTTTAGGTTTTTAAATAGCTCAGCTGGAATTTTGTAACCTCCACTAGTTTTGTTTCATAAGAAGCTTCTTTACCTGGGCCATTTGGCAAACACCTTCCTAAGGCTTGTTTTGAGGCCTCTTTAATAGGGAAAGAAAGGAAATGACTACTCTGACTCAGTATATATCCACTTCTAGCCCCTTTCTCTATCCCTTTTCTAGCATTCAGGTCCATAAAATTGCAAGCACTATTTGTTCAGGGTCCCTACCCTATAGTGAGATGACCGCAGTATTTTTGCTGATTCAACTTTCAGCAGCTGAGCCATTCTATATGAGGACATGGAACAGGGAGCTGCTTTCTCCCGTTTAACTTCAGTAATTGCAGTAAGAGATTAAGAGCTTCAATGTTACTTTCATTCCAAGTTGTTATCTGTATTGCCCACTCTGACTCTTGGCAGCTCAGCTCTAACAGGCTCATCTAAGTTCTTGACAGTTGCTTCAGATTTGCTAAGATGGTGATAGCAAACAGGTAAAAAAGAAAAAAAAAAATATATATATATATATATGAAGTGAGGTGAAGTCGCTCAATCATGTCTGACTCTTTGTGACCCCATGGACTGTATAGCCCACCAGATTCCTTGGTCCATGGGATTTTCCAGGCATGAATACTGGAGTGAGTTGCCATTTCCTTCTCCATATATCTACCTATATCTATATATCTCCCTGGGTCTAAGAGGTTGAGATTTTCATAGTTTCTAACCTTTCCCCAGTGGTAGATGTCTAATGATATGAACGCAGCTGGTTTCCTTCCCCTCTCCATTGACTATAGAGGTTATTTTTAATCCTCTCTCTAAGGGCAAAGTGTCTTCATCTTCATACTGTGTTTTACAGGGCTTACTGCCCTTTCCCCAGTGGTTTCATTAAAAGAAAAAATATATAGCATAATTATTCTTTGCAACAGAGATTCTTATGTATCAAAACCCTCATTAATTGGTATGCTCCTATTTCAGTAAATTGTGGACTTCATCTTTTTGGCAGTCATAACCATATACCAAATATATCATATAGGTTTTACAAGTACTGGCTTTCAAGTGCCATTATGCAATATTGTAATAGGGAAAAAGTGCCATTGTTTGATCTACCTAATTCCAATCAACTCATCAAAGAGAAGAAAAGTTCAGTGCTATTTTGTGAACAATGGCATCAGAGAATAGTATTTGCCACAATTTCCACTCACAACATGCCTTAAATTAGACTTGCAACATATCCCACCAATACAACTTCCTGTTCCCCTCTAGCACTAACCATTGACTTTTAAAAATGCTGTATTCTAAAGTCCTTTCTATATGAAAGTATAAGATTTCTTCCAACATTGCTATTGATTTTCCATGAGAATTATTATTCAATTTATCCATTTGCTTATATCTTTATTAAATCTTCCAGGTTGATTCCAGTCATGGTCATTCTCCTGAAATAGAGATCCCTCTAGTTCTCACTAGTGTTCATATTTGTTTCTGCAAATCTTTGGCACCTAATGGCAAATCTTAGTAGTGTCATTTTGGCCACACTTAGTATTACAAGATTAACTCCTTAAATCTTTCACAGATTATCTTAGGCTGAATGGTCAGTTCTATCAATCTAAAATATGTATTACCGCTATCTATATTTTATTGGTTTTGTTCACTTCTGGTAACTATATTCCTTAAAACACTGTGCCCTGTGAAACTCTTGGATATATTTGATCCCCTAGTGTATCCCCAACCGCTGTGATATAAAGTATGTAAATATCCCTTATATACCTCCAGACGGTATTGTTGGTATAATTAGGACACCAAAGCACATGCAAACTCTCTTGAGGCTCTTCAGGTTCCATTTACACCTTTAAATGCATTCCACTGACATTGACATTCCATATATTCAAAGTAGCAAACAAACTTCTGACATGTTGGGAAGCAGAAGCAATCTGCTTTCTGTCACACCCAGGCAGCTGTCTCAGCTGTATCACTTTGATTAACAGCCACACAAAATGACAGAAGCTCTGCTGTTCAGTACTCTTCACCCTCTTTGATTCATTGGTAGTATTTTCCCCAGGTAATCAGAAAAATAACCAGAATGGTAAAAATAGACTATAAACAGTGAATCAAATGGTAGTAGGTGGCTAGTGATAAGCTGAGTTATGAAGGGTACTATGTCACCTGTTTTCACCAAATTATCTAGGTGGAGTTTAGGGCAAAGTCAATAAATCATCAAGAGCCCAATTCTTCTTTTCTGGGGAAAACGGATCCAGAGGTTTCTTCCAGCATCTGCCACTAGTGAATGCCAGATTGGACAGAGATAGTTAGCAATCTTCTCTTGCTCTGAGGTACTCCTGTGTAAATAATTTGATTGTATTCTTATTTAAGTTCATGATTCACTAATGAACATCCTTTGTTTGCCACAGTTTATCCCTTCTCTGGATCCACATATTTCCCACCATGGTAGGGTTTTTCTAGCTCAGATATAAGAGTCACCCACAGGGTGACCAATAACAGCATACTTGCTAATGCTTCTTCCTTTTTGTAACTCAGAAGGATTTCAAAGTTTGACAGGTAAGATACATGCAGACAGGTACATACTGCTAAAAGCATTTCACAGAAAACCTCATTCCTTCTACTAAGCCCTAATGGTATACTTATCAAAACTTCTGTAACTAGAATGATTAAGGTGGATTTTAGAATTAATTTCTCTCTCTTTCCTAGGTCTTCCAAATAGAGAATAAAGAGATTTTAGGCCTAATGCTGATTCCTTCCTTTCCAATAATGAATGGTCATGAGCATAAACAAAGAACACATGGTGAATAAAGAATTATTTTAATGGAATTTTTACTATTAATGTGACTAGATTCATATATTTGTATGTGCTACTAATGAAGAGAAATATGAGCCACATATATGAAATATATATGCTATTTCACAGACCAATATAATGTCCAATGACCAATTTGAAGGAAGAGTTATAACTGGCTTTGAATGCTGCTGTTTAGTCAGATTTACAAAACACCTATATAATAAATAATACATTATTTACTCTGTTGAATTATGTGTAAAATATATACATGCATAATATATATGACAAATATATGATCATGTGTATGTGTGAGCATCGATTGCTAAAACATGCTTTGTGTATTTTCCCTGTCTGATCCTGTCTCGGAAATTGATGCAATACATGTTGATATATTTGAAAATCCATTTATTTGGAGAGGTGCAAACTTCTTAAATAAATTGATCAATTGGAAATATATGGAAAATTGAAACTAAAAACAGTAGAAGTACTGCAGGAAAGTTTTCAATTTCACTCATGTCTAAGAAAAATATAAATCACTAAAATGTTTGCAAAGCCCTGAGCAGATGGAGAAAAAGAACCAAAACATTTTTTTACCTCTGAGTACATATCCAGGGAAATAATGTATAATAAAGGCAAATGCTATTGAAAAATATTTTCTTGACTATAAAAATTGTACTTTCTTATACTATCTTAATATCCTCCTTTTAAAACATATTTCAGGCCACCTTTATTACACTTGGAATATTCTACCTGGCCATGAATTAAAGAAATAACTACCCAAATCTTTTTAAAGGGAAAATATAGAACTTTTTATTTTTGTTCATTCTGATCAATATTATGTTTTAAGTATCACCAAAAGTTTTCTTAAAGATTTACAAACCTCTTACTACAATGTCAGTGTCAGAGATCAGACTACAATAAGACAGTTTTCACTTTATTAAAACCATCAAACTTTGGAAGAATACTAAGAACTAGATATAAACTTAGACAATCTGATTATCCTTATCCACAGAATACTAGAATATTGTTATCTGCCTTACTTAGGTCTCACTTTAATTCATAAGAGGAACATAAAAAGTACACAGAGTTCTATATGTCATAGTTAAAACTTTGCCAAAATTCTGAATAATATCACTAAAATATTTGATCTGGTTACTAGAAAAGGAAGCAAAACAGGGAAGATCATAGATCAAAAGCTAGGAATGCAAGGTGTTTTCTTGAACTCAAGAGATGGTACATGTGCAACTCACAGAGAATATCAATTGTACCTATCTCCCTAAAGATCTACCTGTAATATTTAGAGAAAATAATCTGAAAAATAAATTAACAGTTAAGACAGCCCATAGCTAGAACTAAGATTTTTTTTTTTTTCTGGAAAGTCAGGGTTAAGAACTCTTCATGCACAATTTGTTTTTTGTATTATTTAAGATTCCCTACTGAATTCTGCTCAACTTCACTGTAATTATTTTCTTTACTGTACCTCTTCACTCAGGATCTTCTACACTGCTCCTTAAGCTGGGAATTTCTTGAACAGTTGCAGACCATATCTCTAAATTCCTTTCAGGAAAACTACTGAAGTTGCAAAGGTTTATTCCTAATCCAACTATTGCCTCGGGACTTGACTTCCTGGGAATTTTGGTTATCATAGTCATGTGCCCAAGAAGATAAACCTTCAAGGCCACTTTGCAGCTACAGCGAAAAAGAGGCCACAGCTGATTATGACTATATTCTAACTGAACACTGAAGTCTGTAATCCTCCTTATTCATTTTCAAAACAACAGAGGATGAGATGGTTGGATGGCATGACTAACTCAAAGGACATGAATTTGAGTAAGCTCCAGGAGTTGGTGATAGACAGGGAAGCCTGGTGTGCTATAGTCCATAGGGTCGCAAAGAGTCAGACATGACTGAGTGACTAAACTGAACTGTGCTAATCTTTTAATTATTTTATAGATTTAAGATCAACTATACCACGTTCTCGGAGAAGGTAATGGCACCCCACTCCAGTACTCTTGCCTGGGAAATCCCATGGACAGAGGAGCCTCATAGGCTACAGTCCATGGGGTCGCTAAAAGTCGGTCACGACTGAACAACTTCACTTTCACTTTTCACTTTCATGCATTGGAGAAGGAAATGGCAACCCACTCCAGTGTTCTTGCCTGGAGAATCCCAGGGACAGAGGAGCCTGGAGGGCTTCTGTTTATGGGGTCGCGCAGAGTCGGACACGACTGACGTGACTTAGCAGCAGCAGCAGCATAGCACATTCTGCATCTCTAGCTACATCACTATATCACAATGAGAATGAGGATCAGTGTTAGAAGCACCATACTGAGTTACCATTTTCCTATTAATATCCTGATTAATAACTGTTCATCTCAGGTGACATTTGAAGGCAATCAATATTAAACATACATAGGAAAATCTCTAATAGTTACTGTGTAATAGTCCTCACATAGCTTCTTTAATAGCTATATTTTAAACCTAGACTTTGTTCTATTATTCAGTTATCAATAAATATACAATTTATGTTTCCTTTTAATCAAAAGAAAGTTGAGACCTAGTTTTATTCCTTAATTATAAATTTTCTTATTCTTTTCCTAGAACCAATTTTGTTCACTTCTTACATAATTTTGACATTTATTCTTTGTCTTAAAAGATCATGTAAACACACTGGCAAACTTTATTCCTCATCCAAGTATTGATGCCATATTTTAAAAAGGATTAATGATGATGATGCTATAAATAACTAACATTTATATAGCATTTACAGTGTGCCAGGCCCTACACTAAGTACTTTAAATATATTGGTTCATATAATCTACAAAGAAACTGAGGTTGGTAAAATTATTATTTCCATTTTAGGGGGCATGAGAAAACAGACTCTAAGCTGTTAAGCAACGTTTAAGGTCACATGGCTAGTAAGTAGCAAAATAAAAAATGGTAAACATTTAAAAAAATAATTTCACATTATAAAAGTGACGATGTATTTCCAACTGGTTTGCAGAACATGTACAAATACAACCATAAACTGATTTCTTAAACAGAATGCTGAAAAATGTATCTTCTAAAATGAAAACAAATCCCTACTAATAGACAAAGTATGTTTTGCTAGAAAAGACATACATATTATTTGCTGTTACAAGACCTATGTTTTATTTATAGCCTACCAAGCTGAAGCTGAAACTCCAATACTTTGGCCACCTCATGCGAAGAGCTGACTCACTGGAAAAGACTCTGAGGCTGGGAGGGATTGGGGGCAGGAAAAGAAGGGGATAACAGAGGATGAGACGGCTGGATGGCATCACCAATTCAATGGACATGAGTTTGAGTGAACTCTGGGGGTTGGTGATGGACAGGGAGGCCTGGCGTGCTTTGATTCATGGGGTCACAAAGAGTCGGACATGACTAAGCGACCGAACTGAACTGAACTGAATATTTTAGATTTATGCTAGTGGGCTACTAAGATATTATTTGGTCATATTAAAAGTAGAAATAATATTACTAGCCTATCTTGTATATAGGGTGCCTATGAGTATGAAATAGAGAACAGATAAAAATGTTATAATCTATTAACTCATATACAGTGAGTCTTGCCAATAAAATAGCTTAAATGACAAAACAGCAATTAAAGCTTCATCTTTGGAAATAATATTTACTTTATTTCAGAGGATTTTTAAGGAATTGTTTCTCAGTACATAATTAGAAATTAATTTATATTCTAAGGTAATATTAATAATGAAATTGTTTCCCCTAAGCAGTTGATATCCTAAAGCTACACTCTTATTAAATTATGGAGATAAAATTGAATTTATATGGGATGAATGAAGCCAAGAATTTACTAGCCAAAAATGTGGAAATAAACTCAGTTTCAAGATAATATCTTACTGTTAGTTAAGCTTTTTTTTTTTTTGAAGGAACTTCTCTCGTAAGTGCTCTTTTATTTGGTATGTTTCTTGGCTACATCACTGTATGCTATTTCAACCTCCTTATCACTGGGGCTGGTGTTGGTGAACTCATCCCTACTGTAGGCATTACTTAGGTATCTCCAGATGTCAGTCATTCCTTTCAGAATATCGAAGTTGCAGTATTTTTTCACCACCACCTTGACAATGTGCAGCTTGGGCAGCAAGTTGCAGTCAGCTAGTGTCATTTCACTGCCATCCAGAAATTTACGTGTGGAAAACTTAATGTCCTCCATAATATTTAATTACTCATTTAAATTATTTGGGAGTAAAATAAAACAGAAATGTTTTCTTTAATCATGATGTTTAAAAAATATAAAACTAGTGCTCATTGTTTACCTGAATTCTGGATATTCTTCAAATAATTATGGAACCAACTGTGGCGCTGATGAACAGTAATGGCAGATATTTAACCATTGAAGAAAAAAGAAATCAGTTGAAAGACTATCAATAGAGGCCTCTTTTCACCATTGCCTTTTTCCTGATTTATGTACCCTAGGGTTTCTACCAAACATGGATTTGAGCAAATCCATGAATTCTTTCCTTATGTGTTTGTTGTTGTTCAGTCACTAAGTCTCTGTGACCCCATGGACTGCAGCACACCAGCCTTTCCTGTCCTTTACCATCTCCCAGAGTTTGCTCAAATTCACATTCATTGAGTCAGTGATTCAATCTAGCCATCTCATCTTCTGCTATCCTCTTCTACTTTTGCCTTCAATCTTTTCCAGCTTCAGAGTTTTTTCGAATGAGTTGGCTCTTCACATCAGGTGGCGAAATATTGGACCTTCAGTTTCAGCAACAATCCTTCCAATGAATATTCAGGGTTGATTTCCTTTAGGATTTACTGGTTTGAATTCCTTACTGTCCAAGTGACTCTTAACAGTCTGCTCCAGTACCATCAGTTCTTCAGCGCTCAGCCTTCTTTACTGTCCAACTTTCATATCTGTATATGACTACTGGAAAAACTATAGCTTTGACTATAGGGACCTTTGTCAGCAAAGTGATGTCTCTGCTTTTTAATATGCTATCTCCTTATGTGTCTGTGATGTGCTGTGCTTAGTTGCTCAGTTGTGTCTGACTCTTTGTGACCCCATGGACTGCAGCCTGCCAGTCTCCTCTGTTCATGAGGATTCTCCAGGCAAGAATACTGCAGTGGGTTTCCATGCCCTCCTCCAGGTCTCTTCCCAACTCAGGGATCTAACCTAGGTCTCCCACATTGCAGGCAGATTCTTTACCATCTGAGCCACCAGGGAAGCCCAAGAATACTGGAGTGGATAACCTATCCCTTCTCTCCTGGGGAACTTCCCACCACAAGAATCATACTGCGGTGTCCTGAATTGCAGGAGGATTCTCTACCAGCCGAGTTACCAGGGAAGCACCCTTATCTGTTTACTGCAATCCAAATCATTCACCTCATGACATTCCTATCACTTTGTTTGCATGCAACGCTGCCATTTCAAGAAGACAAAAGGAATAATACTGAAGCATCAACTGAAAGGAAATGTAATCCTAATAAGAGAAATGCAATAAGAAAATAGAAGAGTGTATAATATAAGAGTGTATGCTGGAAAAAAAATAGATGAATTAAAACAATTAGGGAAATAAAAGAAGGGAAAACTATATCATAGACTATTATATTTTGCCACCGGTGAACTTTGAATCCTGTGCTGCACTTCAGATTGGAGAAGGAAATGGCAACCCACTCCAGTATTCTTGCCTGGAGAATCCCAGGGACAGAGGAGTCTGGTGCACTGCTGTCTATGGGGTTGCATAGCGTCAGACACGACTAAAGCAACTTAGCAGCAGCAGCAGTCTGCACTTCAGAACACCATCCCATTTTCCCCTTCTGTTTCACTTACTAAATATTTTAGGCATTTCTATCACTGAACTCAAATAATGTTTAAACTTAATGAGATTATTAGTCTTATTAATTAGTTAACAACTTACATACACAAGGTTTCTTTAAATAATGAAAATATTTTTGTCAAGGAAACTTCAAGCAGGCTTTCATTTTGTACTCTGCAACTGCAAGTGATAAATCTTGGGAAATTTATATAACAGCAGTCCTGCGTACCATGCATATGTCACAATATAATTCTCAAAAAGACAAATACATGTGATTACATTCACTAAGTAACACTGAAGAGTTCCAAATCATTCACTGTGAAAGCTGTAACTGCTTAAGTAAAATTAGTTTGGCTTTTCATTTAGTTTCCATTTTCTTTCATTCCAAGATTTAGCTTTCAATACTTGGAAAGAACAGAAAGAGAAATTTTTGCCTTATTCAAATTTAGAGAGCAGAGGGATCAGGGAAGGCTGGGATGCTGAGCTAAAAAAAAAAAAACCACTAATCTCTGATGTGTTTATCTGAAATTAGGAACATTAATATAGGGAAGGTAAAAGAGAAATGACTAACTTAACAAAATTATGAGTAACGTCAAAATGAAGGAAGTAAAATCATTGCAACATTGAGTTTATTTATTCATTTATGTCTTAACTAGTTCTTGAATATAGGGTCTCTTACATAAAAATAAGAATATAATTAATAAGTTGCTAAAATATACATAATTATTACTGTTGTTCACTTGCCCAGTCATGTCCAACTCTGAGACTGCATGGACTGTAGCATGCCAGGCTCCCCTGTCCTTCACCATCTCTAGGAGTTTGCCCAAGTTCATGTTCATTACATCAGTGATGCCATAATTATTATGGCACCATCTGCCAAGTTCTGTCTGACTCATGGACTGCACAGTCCATGGAATTCTTCAGGCTAGAATATTGGAGTGGGTAGCCTTTCCCTTCTCTAGGGGATCTTCCAAACCAAGGATTGAACTCAGGTCTCCTGCACTGTAGGCAGAGCCTTTTCCAACTGAGCTACCAGGGAAGCCCCAGTGCTGAAGTCTGATTATCATTGTTGTTTTTCAGTCCCTCAGTCATGTCTGACTCTTTGCAACTCCGTGAACTGCAGTACACCACGCTTCCCTGTTATCCACCATCTCCAGGAGATTGCTCAAACTCATTTCCATTGAGTTGGTGAAGCCATACAACCATCTCGTCCTCTGTTTTCCCCTTCTCCTCCTGCCTTTAATCTTTCCCAACATCAGGATCTTTTCCAAGGAGTTGGCTCTATCCATCAGGTGGCCAAAGTATTGGAGCTTCAGCTTCAGCATCAACCCTTCCAATGAATATTCAGGATTGATTTAACTTAGGATTGACTGGTTGAATCTCCCTGCAGTCCAAGGGACTCTCAAGAGTCTTCCCCAGCACCACAATTCAAAAGCATCAGTTTTTTAGCCCTCAGCCTTCTTTATGGTCCAACTCTCACATCTATACATGACTACTGGAAAAACCATAGCTTTGACTAGACGGACCTTTGTCGGCAAAACAATGTCTCTGCTTTTAAATAAGCTAGGTATTTTTTTTAAAAATGTATGCCAAAACCAATACAGAATTGTAAAGTAAAAATTAAAAAAATAAATAAATTAATTAATTAAAAAAATAAAATAAAATAAAATAATGTTAAGTTTAAAATAAAAAAAAAATACTTCTGAGTTTGTTTCAGCTTTTCTTCCAAGGGGCATTTTTAAATTTCATGGCTATAATCACAATCTGCAGTGATTTTGGAGTACAAGAAAATAAAGTCTGCCACTGTTTCCATTGCTTCCCCATCTATTTGCCATGAAGTGATGGGACAGGATGCCATTATCTTCGTTTTTTGAATGATGAATTTTAAGCCAGCTTTTTCACTCTCATCTTTCACTTTCATCAAGAGGCTCTAAGTTCCTCTTTGCTCTCTGACATAAGGGTGATGTTATCTGTGTATCTGAGGTTATTGGCAATCTTGATTCCAGCTTGTGTTTTATCCAGCCCAGTATTTCACATAATGTACTCTGCATAAGAGTTAAATAAGCAGGGTAATAATATACAGCCTTGACATACTCTTTTCTCAATTTTGAACCACTCCATTTTTACATGTCCGGTTCTACCTGTTGCTTCTCGACCTCCATACAGATTTCTCAGGAGGCAGGTAAGGTGGTCTGGTATTCCAGTCTCAAAGAATTTTCCACATTATGTTGTGATCCTCATAGTCAAAGGCTTTGGTGTAGTCAATAAAGCAGAAGTAGATGTTTTTCTGGAATTATTTTGCTTTTTTTATGATCCATTGGATGTTGGCAATTTGATCTCTGGTTTCCTGTCTTTTCTATATCCAGCTTGAACATCTGGAAGTTTTTGGTTCACGTACTGTTGAAGCCAAGCTTGGAGAATTTTGAGCATTACTTTGCTAGTATGTGAAATGAGTGCAGTTGTGTGGCAGTTTGAATGTTCTTTGCCATTGCCCTTCTATGGTATTGGAATGAAAACTGATCTTTTCCATTCCTGTGGTCACTGCTGAGTTTTCCAAATTTCCTGACATATTGAGTGCAGCACTTTCACAGCATCATCTTTTAGGACTTGAAATAGCTCAGCTGGAATTCCATCACCACCACTAGTTTTATTCATAGTTATGCTTCCTAAGGCCCACTTGACTTTGGATTCCAGGATGTCTGGCTCTGGGTGAGTGATCACACCATCATGGTTGTATGGGTTATTAAGATTTTTTTTTTTTTTGGATAGTTCTGTGTATTCCTGCCACCTCCTCTTAATATTTTCTGCTTCTGTTAGGTCCATACCGTTTCTGTTCTTTATTGTTCCCATCTTTGCATGAAATGTTTCCTTGGTATCTAATTTTCTTGAAGAGATCTCTTTTCTTTCCCATTCTATTGTTTCCCTCTATTTCTTTGCACTGATCGCTGAGGAAGGCTTTCTTATCTCTCCTTGCTATTCTTTTTAACTTTGTATTTGGATGGGTATATCTTTCCTTTTCTGCATTGCCTTTAGCTTCTCTTATTTTCTCAGCTATTTGTAAGGCCTCCTCATATAACAATTTTACCTTTTTTTCATTTCTTTTTCTTGGGGATGGTTTTGATCACCACCTCTACTATGTTAGAAACCTGCTTCCATAGTTCTTCAGGTGCTCTATCAGATCAAATCCCTTGAATTTATTTTTCACTTCCACTGTATAATGATATTGTCATATCTTACTATAAATGGCTAAGTTCCCAAGCTCTCCCATGTAAACCCACCCTGCCAGTGCTATTGCATCTTCACTCTCTTGCCCTAACTCATTTAATTTTGACCAAAAGCCAGAGCAAGGAGACAGATATTAGCTCTCCCCTCTCCATGTCTTTGTCAGTTGACCTCAAAATAAAGCTTTTTAATTTCTCAAAAGCTGGTGCCATGGCATTGGCTTCAATTCCTGTTGAGTAGTGAGCCTTTGCTTGTCTGCAATAGCAATTATCTAATTTTTGCATAATTTTAGGCACTTTAGCATGTACTCTGTATACATCATATATTTTAATCCTCACACACCTCTTCAATTAGATACCTTTAACTCTATTTTACCACACAGAAAATCCAGACCTAGGGATTTAAGGTAACTTAAGTTCACACAGCTTAATTGGAGCAGAGTTTAAATGGCTTAAAAATCCCACCAGCATGACAGAGGATTAGCAGATGAAGCCAGGATTAAAGCATCAAGCATAAACAAAAACCTAATATCCTTCATATCTACCATAAGTGGGTGACAGATTGGCTCATATTTTCCAAAAAAAAAGAAGCATGGAAAATCAGTTGCACTATTTATAGTAGATTTTTCTTTTGTTGATAGAGTCTTTAAATGAATGACTTTACAAAAAGTTTTAAAATGCCCTAAAAGGGAACAAATAATCAGTATCAATAATCTATGAATACTTTCTTTTTTTAATGTCTAAAAGAACTTCCATTTTTCACAGTGGATTTGGCCTTGCTCTATAATTGAAGTATTCAGAATACTGCTAATTCATTCTCCTAATCATTCTATGTTTAATAGCTTTAATCAATACAACAGCATATTCAGGAAGCTACTCTTCAGAAGTAAGAAAGCTGAAGGTCACAGAAGTAAGTTATGACCTTAAAATCATAGTTTGCCTGGCTCCTAACACATGTTCCTACTACTACACATCTGTAGCCAGAATGCTGAAATAGTACTGTGATATTCTGATTTATAGTAAAAAATTATATATATATATATAATTTAATATATATGTATATATATTTGACCTTCAGTTCCATTTTGGGCACAGAGCTCCTAAAACTCCTATAACTTCCCAAGTGACAAGAGCTAGAAAGGTGTCTTTAGTATTTCATGAGGTGGGGCTGTTTACTTGGATAGCAGACCATGTGATTGTGACAAGTGCGTTTGGACTTTCAGTCTCCCCATCATCACCTCCATCTCCTGGGAGTGGAGAAGGGCGGGAGGTTGAATCAATCACCAATGGCCTGTGATTTAATCCAAAATGTCAATGTAATAAAGGTCTCCATAAAAACTTAAAAGGACTAGGTTCTGCATATATTAGGGTTGGTGAATATGTGAAGATTTAGGGACAAAGACGCTAAAAGGCATTGAAGCTCTGCGTTCTTTCCCACATACTTTTCACTATACATCTCTTTCATCTACCTGTTTCTGAATTACATTATTTTATAATACACTGAAGACCCTAGTAAGTAAAATACTTCTCAGTTCTGTGTGCTACTCTAGCAAATTAATCGATCCAAGGAAGGAGTTGTAGGAACTTCTGATTTATAGTCCATTGGTTAGGACAGGTTATAATCTAAGGGGCAGTCTTTAACCTATGGGATCTGATGCTATCTCTGGGATGCAATGTCAGAATTGAGCTGCACTGTAGGACACCCCAGGGGCTTCTCAGGTGGCTCAGTGGTAAAGAATCTGCCTGTCAATTCAGCAGATGTAGCAGATGCGGGTTTGATCCCTGGGTCAGGAGAGTCCCTGGAGGAGGAAATAGTAACCAACTCCAGTATTCTTGTCTGGGAAATCTCATGGACAGAGAAGATTGGCAGGGTACAGTCCATAAGGTCGCATAAAGTCAGACACGGTTGAATGACTGAGCTCATAGGACACCCAGACAGTGTCAGAGCATAGCTTATTGTGGGAAAACATTCCCTGGAAAATGGGGTTCAGAACATACATTCGGTACTATATACCATTTTTCGATAGTTTGTTTTTCACTTAACTACAATGAGGATAAACAATTTATCATGTATTCAGTTCAGTTCAGCTGCCCAGTTGTGTCCAAATCTTTGCAACCCCATGAACCGCAGCATGCCAGGCTTTCCTGTCCATCACCAACTCCTGGAGTTTACCCAAACTCATGTCTATTGAGTGGGTGATGCCATCCAACCATCTCATCCTCAGTCGTCCCCCTTCTCCTCCTGCCTTCAATCTTCTCCAGCATCAGGGTCTTTTCCAATGAGTCAGCTCCTCACATCAGGTGGCCAAAGTATTGAAGTTTCAGCTTCAACATCAGTCCTTCCAATGAACACCCAGGACTGATCTCCTTTAGGATGGACTGATTGGATCTCTGTGCAGTCCAAGGGACTCGCAAGAGTCTTCTCCAACACCAGAGTTCAAAAGCATCAATTCTTCAGCACTCAGCTTTCTTTATAGTCCAACTCTCACATCCATACATGACTACTGGAAAAACCATAGCCTTGACTAGATGGACCTTTGTTGACAAAGTACCATCTCTGCTTTTTAATATGCTGTCTAGGTTGGTCATAACTTTCCTTCCAAGCAGTAAGCGTCTTTTAATTTCATGGCTGCAATCACCATCTGCAGTGATTTTGGAGCCATCACCCCCCCCCCCAAAAAAAGAAAGTCAGCCACTGTTTCCACTGTTTCCCCGTCTATTTCCCATGAAGTGATGGGACCAGATGCCATGATCTTAGTTTTCTGAATGTTGAGCTTTAAGCCAACTTTTTCACTCTCCTCTTTCACTTTCACCAAGAGACTCTTTAGTTCTTCTTCACTTTCTACCATAAGGGTGGTGTCATCTGAGTATCTGAGGTTTCTCCCAGCAATCTTGATCCCAGCTTGTGCTTCTTCCAGTCCAGTGTTTCTCATGATGTACTCTATATTATAAGTTAAATAAGCAGGGTGACAATATACAGCCTTATATATTGGAAGGAAAATATACTCCTTTTCCTATTTGGAACCAGGCTTAATGTATTAGGGACAAAGAAAACATCTAGATTTATATTCATCATATACTTTAATGTGATTTCTTAATAAATTGATGATAACAAATAATTAAACAAATGAGGACAATTTTTTTAAGTAATAAATATATGAATTTATATTAAATTCTGAGTTAGTTCTACCAATAAGATGATACTTGTGCCTACATATAAGCAATAGCATCTTGTAAGACCAGGTTAGTATGACTAGATTGAGGACCTAAATTAAGAGGACCTAAACTAAGAAGAAAAGAAGAAAATATTTCCTCCTTTCCTTCTCTTTTCTCTATAGGAGGATTTATTTTGAAGGAAGAAACTTTAATATACATCCCTTCTCTATAGCATTATTTAAAATTTCCATTAAAAAAAGTTAAAATAACATATATAATCTTTATTTTCAACCAAAAATACAGATCATTTAAACTATAGAAATTAACCTAAATCTTTAATTGACACATACAAATAAAAATTATTAGTTCTAGAGTAGTAATATATAAGATTTATAATAGGTAAATGGATTATATGGATTTCCTATGAAGAACCTTTTGTTTTTGGAATATTAAAACAGTTACCGAAGACATGCAACTAATTACTCATTTCAAGTAAATAGCAATCTCTCCTTCCAGCATCCATAATTCTTTATTTGTACCTCTGTTAATAACTTACTGTTAAACCTATGCCCACTTTATATTCCTCTCTCACTTTGAATCACAAAAGAGTCAGCTAATCTCTTTCAATAGCACAACTCCTTAAGTATTTAAAAATATTTTTACATTTTCAATTATTTTAAATTAGATTACGTATGCATACATAGATACACAAAAACATTAATTAAGAGCAATGCTCTTGAGATATTTTAAATGGTTTGGTATAATTCCTGATTATCAACAACTTTTTATTTGGGACAAAGTGTAAAGAATCTATGTGTTAACTGCAAACAATTTAACTTCAGAGAGGTTTGCTTTACTTATTTATTAAATAGATTTATTTATTTATTTATTTTGTAAGTAATGTATTCACTTACACTTGAGTACCAACTGAAACTTGTCCTGAAATTTATGAAGGTTTAATGCAAGCACTATAATCTTAAGGAGAAATGAGGGCAAAATCAGCAAAACAAAAACAAGACAAAAAGAAAAGGAACAAAGCAAGGTAAACAACCAATCAACTAACAATATCACTAAATATGTCCTAAAAAAAGTCACATGCAAAAAAGCGACAGCTGTTAAACTGGCTTCAGAATTTGCCTCTACAACATTAAATTCAACACTAAAGTCAAAAATAAAATGAAATACATGTTAATACACCTTGATATGAATACATTACAAACCAGTAATATAAATCCAACTATATTTTTCCAGCATGAAATAAAAATTCTCTCAAATACTCAAAAGATTAGCAATAACACCACCTGCTTTTTGCAAATGACAAAATTATAAATACTAAAGCCCTCTGATAAGATATATACAAAAAACTAAGAATTCAAGCCTGCTGCTGCTAAGTTGCTTCAGTCGTGTCCAACTCTGTGCAACCCCATAGACAGAAACCAGCCAGGCTCCCCTGTTCCTGGGATTCTCCAGGCAAGAATACTGGAGTGGGTTGCCATTTCTTTCTCCTGGAAGGGACATATACCTTATCTCCTAATCAAGGACCACCCAACCTAACACTGCAAACCTATTATAAGGAAGTGAAAAGCAGACAAAGTCAGAAGCTTTCAATATGAATTCTAGCTAAGTATGTAACCGGGAGAAATCAATCTCTCTTACAGTGCATAAATATACACACCTGCATAAATATAAAATATGAAAAAAATACCATTATTTCTCATGGATAAATTTTAAATTATCTAGCAGCAGTAATAGAAGTTTGTACTTATTCAAACAGGAACCATTGAAAAATATAAGTAACCTTTTCCTTCTACATGAATAAAAATTTTGTATATGCTATAGTATATTTAACTAATTGGAAAAATTTTTATTCCTTATGACAAAAATAAATCCTAAATTTATCCAGAAAGAGAAACAATCATTATTCGCTAAAGGAAATAAGTTTCTAACCTGAATGCAATACCCAGAATCTCACCCTTTTTTCCAGCTAAGCTCCTTTCCTCTATCTTCCATCATGAATCAGTTTAGGCTCACTCCCTTGCATTTTAAAATCTCTTTCTTGGGCTAACAGTTCAGCATATGTTCAGTTTTATGTTTTATTCTTGTTATTTTCATTGCTCCAACAGCGTGACATTTTCTGTCCTCCATTAATTTCAATTTGCCTATTCTGTATAGTACTGCTGATGACTTTGGCTATTATTGCAGTTCCATAACTCACCATTTAACTTATTCTGTGAATGGCAAATTATATTTTATTATAGTCATGTTTTTTGAAATGCATACTATGCTTGTTAGTAATATACAAATTTTAAGCTTCATATACCTTTTAAAATATTTTTACATGAGAATCAATGTCATTGAATTAAAGAGCAAGAGGTAAAATGATGAATTTAAACAGCAACAATCAATATTATTTCAACTACTTTGGACATGTTCACTATTATAAAAGTTATTTGAAAGTTCAGGCTTGCTGTTCAATGCCCAGAAAAAAAATCTGTCCCTTATGTGCCTAATCTAACAAATATAAACTAATATATATATATATAATATTAGAGTAGGCAACATAAATTCAATTTATTAATTTACACAAAGCTAAGGCAACCCACTCCAGTATTCTTGCCTGGAAAATTCCATGGACAGAGGAGTCTGGTGGGCTACAGTCCACGGGGTTGCAGAGAGTTGGACATGACTGAGATTGAGCAACAACAATTGAAAAACAGTGCACTGCCATTAGCATTGAAAGAAAAAGCATGTGAAGCCTGAGATATAGTGAGCAGTTAATACACATATCAGTTATTACCTGTTTTACTGTTTTTTCCAGTTACATAAGGATACAAATGATAATATCTTCTTTGACTTTCTGATTTCATACTGACCATGCTCAATATGTACTGAATATTGCAATTTCAATGAAACTGAAAACAATTATTTTCAACATTAGAATATTTCAATATTCAGTAAATAGACTCCTTTTCTTTAAGTTGTTTTATCTTCTCTGGCTATTGATTTTCCCTCTGTGACTATTAATGCCATTTTCTATGACCTAAATTTGTCTTGCTTCTGCAGAGCAATTTGGCCTTAAGCTATACTCAGACAGCTTGACTAGCAGAACTCCATAAACTTTTCCTAAATCTTTAAGAATTTATCAAATTCCCCTATTAAATGTTTGTTCACTGTTTAACTATTCAGAGGTCCATGTAAATTAATTCCCTCATTTTCAAATTTTATGGAGTTGCCTCACTGTATCACCTAAGACTTGAAAATGAGGATGTATCTAGAATATTTACTGACCCAATAAGCATTTGAAGTCTGAACCATTTTTTTTTTGATAGCTGTGATTTTTTTCCTAATGACATACCAATGGCAGTATATTTAGAAAAATTTATTTCGTTGACCTATTCATCTTTGATTGATTCATTGCAAGTCATTAATTAATACAGATATGTGCTTTAATTTGTGCTCGTCAATCAATCATCATAGGAACTGACACTGAGATGCTATTTTCCCTTACAAATAAGTTTAAGGTGTCTACTTTATCTTACATTAGTAAGCATATGGCATTTCTGAAGAATAAAATGTCAATATAAAGATTATATATAGATTTTTAATTCCCCTGGAATACTTATGAAAGCAATTTTGAGTTTTCTGCTGATGATTCTACAGATCTAAATTAATCCAGGCTATTTTTCTGGACATATCCAGAATATGCTGCCACTGAAGATATTTTCATATTTTTAGAGCTCAGTAACATTAATATAATGTTACTGTCTCATTATATAATATTATTATATTATAATGGAATAATATCATTATTAACTTAATTATTATAATGGAATAAAATATGAGATAAGAAAATTATTTATTTGAAGCCTTGTTATTTTGTGAACATTTAAATACATTCAAATTACAACCCTTCTGTTACTCTCACTTAGAACAGGAGATAATATTAATATATATCAAGGACAAAAAGTTATAAAGAGATGTTGTAAGATACAATCCAGAACTCCTTTCCTATACACACACACACACACACACACACACACACATACTGCAACTGTTGAAATCTGGGCAAATGTATCAGCATTCCCCAAAATTGAGGACAAATATCATTCACTGTAGGAAACTCATGCCAGCCCCAGTTCTTGAAACTTCTGGCTCCTCTTTTCTGTTTCCCTGCATGGAGGTATGAAATAAGAAATAATAATAAAAAAAAAATTAAGACAAGGACTATCACTGCCAACATGATTAAGTAGCTCCTACTGGACCCAACCCTCCTGTGTATAACAACTATAAACTCCAGACAAACTACAAAAAAAAAATAAAATAAAGAATGTCTAGAAGGCAATGGAGAGTAATCAAATGCAGGTACATTCAGGAACTGAACTGACACTTGTCAAAAAAGAATGGTACTGTGTGAATATGTGGCTTTTTTCTCCTGGCTTTTATTATACTTTGAAGTTAGGCCAACATTTTCAATGTGTGAAGTGACTATAATTCTTAGAGAAATTCTGCAGACTTCCTTACCTGAAAAACCAGAAGACATATTTCAAAGCAACTGCATTTTGAAAAACCTGAGAGGAGACCTCTGGAAAGGAGAATGTCACAGAGGAGGAAACCCAAGTTATGAGTATAAGCTCTACCCAAGTCTCAGCCTGGCTCCTAACTCATAAATGTATGGTGCAGACTCAAAGTAGCTGTGATGATTCTAAAATAACTGAACTTAGAGTTGAGATGTAATATTTAAAATTTAAACATAATCAAACCAATTGCCTATTAAAACAAAGCAAATATCACCATTCTTAAGAATATAACCAAATGCAAATGTATCACATGTATAATATCACATTCATAATTCGTGGGATATAGTCAAAATTACCCACGTGTGAGGAATTAAAAGTGTTACTCATTCTTGGGACTTTCCCTGGTGGTCCAGTGGCTAAAACTCCATGCTTTCAGTGCAAGAGCTGGGGTTCAATTCCTGGTCAGGGAACTAGATCCCACATGACACAACTAAAGATCACACATGTCTTAACTAAAACCTGGTGCAGTCAAATAAATTTTTTTTATGTGGTACTCATTCTTACAGGAAAAAATTATCAACATATCTGAACCCTTAGATTATCCAGATATTGGAATTATCATAGAAGGACTTTTAAAGCAGCTAGCATGTGTATGTTTGTGTGTGTGTGTGTGTGTTAAGGGAGGTATATGTGTGTGGTATATGAAGAAGAAATACTCATAAAAAATCTAGAAAATCTAATATTATTTAAAAAACAATAAAAATTCCAGAAAAATACATATCTACATAAAACATTCTTTGGGTATGCAGAATACAGATGATAGAGTAGAGAATCAGTAATCTTGAAGGTAGATCTATAGAAATAATACAATCTTCAGAATGCCAAGATATGTTTGGAAAAAAATAAAGAGCTTCAGGAACCTGTAGGACATGTCAAAAGCATAAATTACATGTAATTTGAGCAAAAGAAGCTTTAGTTGAGCGACATCAAGACAGAATAAAAATTGAAAAATAATGGACAAAAACTTACCAAATTTATGGAAGACATACTTTTATACAAACCAGAGGCTGAGTAAATCCACAGTAGGATAATATAAATAAAACTAAATATTAGTAAACACAAATCAACTTGCTAAAAATCAAACAGAAAGAGAAAATTTTGAAGTTAACTTAAAAATGTCATATTATACACAAGGAAAGAATAATTCATATCACCACAGACTCCATATCAGAAGTTATGGAGGTAAGAAGGCAGAAAACAAGTAAGTACAGAATTTTCTATGAAATATAAATATCAACCAGCATGATTGGTAAGTATAATAGCCAAGACATGTAAGCAAATTATACATTCATCAACAGAGGAATGGATAAAAAAATGCAGTACATATATAAACTGCAATACTATTCATCCATTTATGTCCTTTATTGTGCCATCTTTGCATGAAAATTTCCCTTGGTATCTGTAAATTTCTTGAAGAGATCTCTAGTCTTTCCCATTTTCTTGTTTTCCTCTATTTCTTGGCATTGATCATGAGGAAGACTTTCTTATCTCTCCTTGATATTCTTTGGAACTCAGCATTTAAATGGGTATATCTTTCCTTTTCTCCTTTGCTTTTCACTTCTCTTCTCTTCTCAGCTATTTGTAAGGCCTCCTAAGACAACCATTTTGCCTTTTGCATTTCTTTTTCTTGGGAATGGTCTGATCCCTGTCTGCTGTACAATGTCACGAACCACCATCCATAGTTCTTCAAGCACTCTATCAGATCTAATCCCTTGAATCTATTTCTCACTTCCACTGTATAATCATAAGGGATTTCATTTAGGTCATACATGAATGGTCTAGTGTTTTTCCTTACTTTCCTCAATTTAAGTCTGAATTTGGCAATAAGAAGTTCATAATCTGAGCCACAGTCAATTTCCGGCCTTGTTTTTGCTGACTGTATAGAGCTTCTCCACGTTCTGCAGCAAAGAATATAATCAACCTGATTTTGGTATTGACCATCTGGTGATGTCCATTTGTAGAGTCTTCTCTTGTATTACTGGAAGAGAATGTTTGCTATGTACAGTGTGTTCTCTTGGCAAAACTCTTATAGCCTTTGCCTTGCTTCATTCTGTACTTAAAGGCAAAATTTGACGTTATTCCAGGTATTTTTTGACTTCCTACTTTTGTATTCCAGTCCCCTATAATGAAAAGGACATCTTTTTTGAGTATTGTTCTAGAAGGTCTTGTAGGTCTTTATAGAACCGTTCAGCTTCAGCTTCTTCAGCATTACTGGTCTGGGGCAAAGACTTGGATTACTGTGACACTGAATGGTTTGCCTTGGAAACAAACAGAGATCATTCTGTCATTTTTTCAATTGCATCCAAGAAGTGCATTTTGGACTCATTTGCTGACTATGATGGCTACTCCATTTCTTCTAAGTGATTCTTGCCCACAGAAGTAGATATGATGGTCATCTGGGTTAAATTCAACCATTCCAGTCCACTTTATTTTGCTGATTCCTAAAATGTTGATGTTCACTCTTGCCATCTTCTGTTTTCTTGAAGAAAATTAGAGATACCAAGGGAATTTTTCATGCAAAAATGGCATAATAAATGACTGAAATGATATGGACCTAACAGAAACAGAAGATAGTAAGAAGAGGTGGCAAGAATACACAGAAGTACTATACAAAAAAGATCTTCATGACGCAGATAATCACAGTGGTGATCACTCACCTAGAGCCAGACATTCTGGAATGTGAAGATAAGTGGGCCTTAGGAAGCATCACTATGAACAAAGCTAGTGGAGGTGATGGAATTCCAGTTGAGCTGTTTCAAATCCTAACAGATGATGTTGTGAAATTGCTGCACTCAATATGTCAGCAAATTTGGAAAACTCAGCAGTGGCCACAAGACTGGAAAAGGTCAATTTTCATTCCAATCCCAAAGAAAGGAAATGCCAAAGAATGTTCAAACTACTGCACAATTGCAGTCATCTCATAGGCTAGCAAAGTAATGCTAAAAATTCTCCAAGCCAGACTTCAACAGTACGTCAACTTCAACAGTACATCAACAGTACGTGAACTTCCAGATGCTGAAGCTGGTTTAGAAAAGGCAGAGGAACCAGAGATCAAATTGCCAACATCTGTTGGATCATAGAAAATGCAAGCGAGTTCCAGAAAAACATCTATTTCTGCTTTATTGACTATGCCAAAGCCTTTGACTGTGTGGATCACAATCAACTGTGGAAAATTCTGAAAGAGATGGGAATACCAGACCACCTAACCTGCCTCTTGAGAAATCTGTATGCAAGTCAGGAAGCAACAGTTAGAACTGGACATGGAACAACAGACTGGTTCCAAATAGAAAAAGGAGTGCATCAAGGCTATATATTGTCACCCTGCTTATTTAACTTATATGCAGAGTACATCATGTGAAATGCTGGGCTGAATGAATCACAAGCTGGAATCAAGATTGCCGGGAGAAATATCAATAACCTCAGATATGCAGATGACACCACCCTTATGGCAGAATGCAAGGGACTAAAGAGCTTCTTGATGAAAGTGAAAGAGGAGAGTAAAAAAGTTGGCTTGAAACTCAACTTTCAGAAAACTAAGACCATGGCATCCAGTCCCATCACTTCAGGGCAAATAGATGGGGAAACAGTGACAGACTTTATTTTGGGAGGCTCAAAAATCACTGCAGATAGTGACTGCAGCCATGAAATTAAAAGACACTTGCTCCTTACAAGAAAGGTTATAACCAACCTATACAGCATATTTAAAAGCAGAGACATTTCTTTGTTAATAAAGGTCCATCTAGTCAAAGCAATGGCTTTTCCAGTAGTCATGTATGGATGAGAGATTTGGACTATAAAGAGAGCTGAGTGCTGAAGAATTGATGCTTTTGAACTGTGGTGTTGGAGAAGACTCTTGAGAGTCCCTTGGACAGTATGGAGATCCAAGCAGTACATCCCAAAGGAAATCAGTCCTGAATATTCATTGGAAGGACTGTTGTTGATGTTGAAACTTCAATGCTTTGGCCACTTGATGTGAAGGACTAACTCATTTGAAAAGACCCTATGCTGGGAAAGATTGAAGGTGGGAGGAAAAGGGGATGACAGAGGATGAGATGGTTGGATGGCATCAATGACTCAACGGACATGAATTTGAGTAAATTCTTGGAGTTGGTGTTGGATATGGAGGCCTAGAGTGCTGTAGTCCATGGGGTCACAAAGAGTCAGACATGACTGAATGACTGAACTGACTGACTGAATGACTCAGCCATTAAAAAGAATGAATTAATGCCATTTTCAGCGATATGAAAGCAGCTATATATTGTCATACTGAGAGAAGAAAGTAGGACAGAGAAAGAGAAATATTGTATGCTATCTTTTATATGAGGAATCTAAAAAGAAATGATAGAAATGAACTTATTAACAAAACAGATTCACAGACTTAGGGAACAAACTTGTGGTTATCTGGGAGAAAGGGATAATTAGCAAGTTTGGAATAACAAGTACACACTTCCATATTTAAAATGGATAATCAACAAGGACCTACAATATAGTACAGGAAACTATTCAGTGTTATGTGGCAGGCTGGACGGGAGGGGAGTTTGGAGGAGAATGGATACTTGTATATGTATGACTGAGTCCATTTGCTATCTACCTGAAACTACCACAACACTGTTAATTAGCTGTACACTAATGTAACATTAAAAAGTTTAAAACAAAGAATGGATGGTAAATAAAGACATGTTCAAATAAAAGAATAAGAAACTTTTACATCAGTACTGCACCTAAAAGAAACACTGAAAGAATTTCTTGCAGTTGAAAAAAAAAAAAAAATCCTAGAGGGAAAATAAACTAGGGACTATCTGGGAAGAACAACATAAGTAATTAATATATTGATAAAATATAATTTTCCCTTAGTTTAGCTAACATACACATGACTATTTAAAGCAAAAAATATTAGAGTGTCTTTTCTGTGTATAACATTTTTTAGCATTAATTATAATTAACATACATAGAATGATGAATTTATGCTAAATGGATCCACATGGTTGTAAGTTTTCTATGTATCATTTGAGGTAGTAAAATATTAAGTCTATACACACTGTAAAGACTCAATCCTAGATCAATTACTAAAAAACCCAAACTGATAATTTCTAGTGGAATTCTAAAATTCACTTAAAGAAAAAGAAAATCACAAAAGGGTAATAAAATAGAAAATATATTCAGAAATTACATAATAAAATGGTGAACCTAACCAAATGACATCAGTAACGACACACAGTGTTTATTGATGAACCCCTAATTAAGCAGAACCTATGTTAAATATGAGATGAAATTTAAATACAAAGCTCAGATAGAGTGAGTGTAAATGTGTAGAAATTATGTATAATACAAATCATAAGCATAAGAAGACTGGATTACCAATTTTAATATGAGATAAGATAATGTTCATGGTGCAAAAGCTACAAAATTAAAGAAAAAACTAGTTAAAATCTTCTACTATAACTTTGGAATTAACAGTCCCCTTGATCAGCTGACTGAACTAGACCAAAAAACAAACAAACAAATTTTAACGTAATCAACATCCACAACTTTGTTTCTAAAAATTATTATACAATATTACGTATGATAATGTCAGAATACACATTCCTTAGGCACTCATATTCACCAAGATGGTCCATAAACTGGGCCATAAGTCTAAACCAACTTAATAGAATTGAAATCACATGGGAAAAAACTGTTATAATTAAATTAGATATTATTAACTCTATGTGGGAAAACTAAATATTTACAATTAAATCCATTTTTAAAAAACCCATCAGATAAACCAATAATAACCAAAGGAGATATTATAGAATAATTTCATCTTCTGTTTAGTTCAGTTCAGTCACTCCGTCGTGTCCGACTCTTTGCGACTCCATGAATCGCAGCACGCCAGGCCTCCCTGTCCATCACCATCTCCCAGAGTTCACTCAGACTCGCGTCCGTCGAGTCAGTGATGCCATCCAGCCATCTCATCCTCTGTCGTCCCCTTCTTCTCCTGCCCCCAATCCCTCCCAGCATCAAAGTCTTTTCCAATGAGTCAACTCTTCACATGAGGTGGCCAAAGTACTGGAGCTTCAGCTTTAGCATCAGTCCTTCCAAAGAAATCCCAGGGTTGATCTCCTTCAGAATGGACTGGTTGGATCTCCTTGCAGTCCAAGGGACTCTCAAGAGTCTTCTCCAACACCACAGTTCAAAAGCATCAATTCTTCAGCACTCAGCCTTCTTCACAGTCCAACTCTCACATCCATACATGACTACAGGAAAAACCATAGCCTTGACTAGACGGACCTTAGTCGGCAAAGTAATGTCTCTGCTTTTGAATATACTATCCAGGTTGGTCAATACATATCTTCCAAGGAGTAAGCATCTTTTAATTTCATGGCTGCAATTACCATCTGTAGTGATAGTGGTACACAAAATACAGCATACAAAACTTGAGACAAGGGAATTAATTTCCTGGTGGTCCAGTAGTCGGGCCTCTGCACTGCCACTGCTTAGAGTGAAGGTTTGATCCTGGTAGGGGATCTAAGATCCCTCAGGCCAAGTGATGCAGGTAAAAAATAAACAGTGGTTTTATAATGCAAAATTCTGCATTAAAAAAAATAAAATAAAACCTAAAAGTAGAAATGAAAAATAAAATGAAGATAAAAGTACATATTAATAAAACAGAAAGGGAAGATTCTATACAAAATTGAAAAAGGAGAAAAGCTGTCTTTTTGACTCAGAAAATCTGAGGTATGAAGACAGAACTACCGAAGACACTACGTGCCCTCCCCAACCCCACCCCGAGCAGGTGACAGCTGCTAACTGGAGTGCACAGACCTGAGGGCACAGAAGTGCTATGAGCTGGCTGCACTGGACCTCGGCTCCAGGCATCCTCCAGTACCTCCACAGGGCTTACTTCAGGATGTGGGGCCTGTCAGTCGGGGACCCCCCCATTTCCAGTCGACGCTGCACTTGAACTGCGTGGAAGTTCACCCCTGTTCTTCTTGAGACCATGAGGCAGAGCTGAGGCTTTGAGTCTGCTGAGGCTCACGCCGCCACCGGTGGGCACAGATGGCAGGTACTGAACGTCTGACTAGCCTCTCCAAGGAGCATGGGCTAGCCTCTAAGAGGCTCGCAGCCTGGACAGAGGTGGGCTCCCTGCAGAACAGGGGAGGGATGTGTGTTCCCAGAGCCTGGGCCCCCTCGGGCCTCCGGGTCACTGTGAGGCCGGGGGATGAGGCCTGCTGCCTCACAGAAACCTCAAGGAAGCTATGCTGAAGCTGGCTGCCGGAACTGTGATTGCTTCCTTAGCCTAGCCTCCATTAAGGTGATATTGAGGGCTCGAGGCAAAGGACGAAGACTGGCACCTTTTGTTAGGTAAAAGACCAGGACACCAAAAAAAGTGTCTAACAGGATTTTTAATGGCAAAGCACTCCCGGGCGGGGTTCCCGGACCCGAGCAAGGCAAGTTGAGGAAGTCTGCACCCGGACCGTGTTGGGGGTGGCTTTTATATGTTCCTTTCGAGGGATGGTCAGGCTAGATGGACGGGGGTTCAGATAGGTCCCCAAGGCAAGGCGTTGCAGGCTAACAGGTCCTTCTAAGTGGTTGGGATGGGGCGGCTTTAGCTGGTGAAGTGTGCTCTTATTGGTCCCCAGGATCTGGAAGGCTCCTTCCGTTAGGGACTTCCCCCACCGGTGGGAGGGAGTGGAGGCATGGCCCATCATGGCCCCCAGGGTCCAGCCTTACACCTTTCAGAAGCCTAAGTGGACGGATGGCAGAGCTGTTGCTGTGGCAGGCATGGAGGCCTGGCTACCAGTGGTGATGCTTGAGGTTCTTCAGAGGCAGGCTGGCTGGGGTTGGCTGGCAGGCGTAGACCGGAAGTAGTTTTGGAAGTATTTTCATGGTCTCTCTGACTGAGAAATCACTTATAGTGATTTTCTTCTTGCACACCTCATTAGCTGCTGTTGGTTGCTGAGGTTTGGGGGGCTGATTTGTTTTGTGGCCCTTTTGAAACTACTAGGAAACTGGTTTTTACGATGATGGGCTCCAGAAACTTCCAGAATTCGTTTTCCTTATCCCAGCAAGACTTGCGGCTAATGAGTCTCCAGATTGCTGTACTTAACAATCCCAGCGTATCAGTGGTTGCACCTGCTCCAGGACCTGCTGAAAGAGCAGAGTCATGTTCTTGCCAACAGATGGTTAACAAGCAATCAATCTTTGCTAGCTCAAATTCTAACTTTTGCAGATCTTTGACCTCCTCTCTCTCCTTCCCTCCCTCTCACTCTCTCTCTTTCCCCCATATGAGTGAAGTCTCTCAGTCGTGTCCGACTCTTTGTGACCCCATGAACTGTAGCCTACCAGGCTCCTCCATACATGGGATTTTCCAGGCAAGAATACTGGAGTGGGTTGCCATTTCCTGCTCCAGGAGATCTTCCCGACCCAGGGATTGAACCCAGGTCTCCCACATTGTGGGCAGCCGCTTTACCATCTGAGCTACCAGAGAAGTCCAATATGTATGTAAAACAAAGGAATTATCAAAAAAAGCTTCTCACAGAGAAAACTTGAGGGTTAGATGTTTTCACTGAGAGTTCCAACATTCAATCCTGATTTTTTCTTTTCTTTTTTCTGATAAAACAGAAGGGCATGGAACTCTCCCTCTCTGAAACACTTTTCGAGATCAACTAACTCTGGCAAGCAGAGATAAGAAATCCTTTTTCAGCGATCAGTGCAAAGAAATAGAGGAAAACAACAGAATGGGAAAGACTAGAGATCTCTTCAAGAAAATCAGAGATAGCAAGGGAACATTTCATGCAAAGATGGGCTTGATAAAGGACAGAAATGGTCTGGAACTAACAGAAGCAGAAGATATTAAGAAGAGGCGGCAAGAATACACAGAAGAACTGTACCAAAAAGAGCTTCACGACCCAGAGAATCATGATGATGTGATCACTAATCTAGAGCCAGACATCTTGGAATGTGAAGTCAAGTGGGCCTTAGAAAGCATCACGACAAACAAAGCTAGTGGAGTGATGGAATTCCAGTTGAGCTGTTTCAAATCCTGAAAGATGATGCTGTAAAAGTGCTGCACTCAATATGCCAGCAAGTTTGGAAAACTCAGCAGTGGCCACAGGACTGGAAAAGGGCAGTGTTCATTCCAATCCCAAAGAAAGGCAATGCCAAAGAATGCTCAAACTACTGCACAATTGCACTCATCTCACATGCTAGTAAAGTAATGCTCAAAATTCTCCAAGCCAGGCTTCAGCAATAGGCGAACCATGAACTCCCTGATGTTCAAGCTGGTTTTCAAAAAGGCAGAGGAACCAGAGATCAAATTGCTAACATCCGCTGGATCATGGAAAAAGCAAGAGAGTTCCAGAAAAATATCTATTTTTTCTTTATTGACTATGCCAAAGCCTTTGACTGTGTGGATCACAAGAAACTGTGGAAAATTCTTAATGAGATGGGAATACCAGACCACCTAACCTGCCTCTTGAGAAATCTGTATGCAGGTCAGGAAGCAATAGTTAGAACTGGACATGGAACAACAGACTGGTTCCAAATAGGAAAAGGAGTAAGTCAAGGCTGTATATTGTCACCCTGCTTATTTAACTTCTGTGCAGAGTACATCATGAGAAACGCTGGACTGGAAGAAACACAAGCTGGAATCAAGATTGCCGGGAGAAATATCAATAACCTCAGATATGCAGATGACAACACTCTTATGGCAGAAAGTGAAGAGAAGCTAAAAAGCCTCTTGATGAAAGTGAAAGAGGAAAGTGAAAAAGTTGGCTTAAAGCTCAACATTCATAAAATGAAGATCATGGCATCCGGTCCCATCACTTCATGGGAAATAGATGGGGAAACAGTAGAAACAGTGTCAGACTTTATTTTTTGGGGCTCCAAAATCACTGCAGATGGTGATTGCAGCCATGAAATTAAAAGACACTTACTCCTTGGAAGAAAAGTTATGACCAACCTAGATAGTATATTGAAAAGCAGAGACATTACTTTGCTGACTAAGGTCCATCTAGTCAAGGCTATGGTTTCTCCAGTGGTCATGTATGGATGTGAGAGTTGGACTGTGAAGAAGGCTGAGTGCCGAAGAATTGATGCTTTTGAACTGTGGTGTTGGAAAAGACTCTTGAGAGTCCCTTGGACTGCAAGGAGATCCAACCAGTCCATTCTGAAGGAGATCAGCCCTGGGATTTCTTTGGAAGGAATGATGCTAAAGCTGAAGCTCCAGTACTTTGGCCACCTCGTGCGAAGAGTTGACTCATTGGAAAAGACTCTGATGCTGGGAGGGATTGGGGTCAGGAGGAGAAGGGGACGACGGAGGATGAGATGGCTGGATGGCATCACAGATTCGATGGACGTGAGTCTGAGTGAACTCCGGGAGATGGTGATGGACAGGGAGGCCTTGTGTGCTGCGATTCATGGGATCTCAAAGAGTCGGACACGACTGAGTGACTGAACTGAACTGAATTTAACTCTGGCTTTCCAGGTGGCGCTAGTGGTAAAGAACCCGCCTGTCAATGCAGGAGACAAAGAGTCCAGGATTAGATCTCTGGGTGGGGAAAATCCCCTAGAAAAGGGATGTCAACCCTCTCCAGTAATCTTCCTTGGATTGAAGAAGAGTGGGACATGACCGTAGCAACTTAGCATGTTCACAACTGAATATACAGCCTGACAATAAAATTATTAAAAAAAAAAAAACAGACAAATATCCACCATGAATATAAACATAAAAATCATTAGTAGTATTGTCAAATTGACTCCAACAATAATTAAGAGGATAATACCTTTTGAGCAAATAGGAATAGAAGGACATTTGAATGTACTTAAATTAATCCATATAATTCATCATTAGCAAAGGAGATAAAACCTGTTTCAATAAATGCAGAAAAATATTTTGACAGAACAGTCCTTATTCATTCTTTAAAAAAAAGCACTCAGCAAACAAAAAGAAACTCTCAATTTGGTAAAAGTCATTCTGGAGAGGGAAATGGCAACCCACTCCAGTACTCTTGCCTGGAAAATCCCATGGACTGAGGAGCCTGGTAGGCTACAGTCCATTGGGGTTGAGAAGAGTCAGACACGACTGAGCTACTTCACTTTCACTTTTCACTCTCACGCATTGGAGAAGGAAATGGCAACCCACTCCAGTGTTCTTGCCTGAAGAATCCCAGGGACGGAGGAGCCTGGTGAACTGTGGTCTATGGGGTCGCACAGGGTCGGAAACGACTGAAGCGACTTAGTAGCAGCAGCAGCAGCACTTAGGAGAAATATAAAGCTCATGAATACTTGATGTTGAAAAAAAAAAAAAAAAATATATATATATATATATATATGACTTTTCTTTTTCTTTTTTTATTTTAATGGTTTTTCCTGTAAGATTAAAAACAAGACAATGATGCTTGTTCTACTATTTATTTAACACTATACTCAAGTATTTAAGCTCAATATATGTGCATAAAAATATGCAAGTTTACTACCCTTGTGGATTCTTTTAATTACCAGTATAATCAAGATATAAAGTCATCTGACAGTTGTCTTTTTTTAATTGATTTTAATTTGATTTGATTATGGTTAGAGAACACATTTTGTATGTTTTCAATGTATTGAAGTTCTGTTTGTTTGTTTTCTTTTTTCTTTTTTTTTTTTTTATGGACTGGGATAAGGCTAATGTTGAATGTTCCAAGAGCATTTGAAAAAAATGTGCAGTCTTATGTAGTTAAGGGTGATATGCTATATATGTATAATATATTCATTTGGCTGCTGGCATTGTTAAGGTCCTTTATGTGTTTGCTGATTTTCTAAAGAGTTCCTTCTGTTTTTGAGGACGGGGGCAGGTAGATTAAAGTCCCCAAGTATAATTTCAGATTTGTCTGTTTTCTTTTTTCAACTCTATCAGTTTTTCTTTATGCCATCTGAGTTTCCATAGTTTGGTGTGTATACATTTAGAATCATTATACCATCCTTTTCTTTGGAGTCTTAAAATTATGTATTTGAGTAGAGGAGGCTGTGTTTTCAGTGGGAGCTTAATTTTGAAAGCCTTTGAAATCTTATTTAGGTCTGTTTGGTTTATCTGGTACCAGATAAACTGGTCTCTGCTGATGTTGCAGGAGTAGGCAAAACAGGTTTTCCAGAACCACGGGGGAGTGTCTAAGTGCTCCTTGGCTGCCCTCATATCCCCAGCTGGGAGAAAAAAGTTTTAACCTGTGGAAATAAATGGGCCTCCCAGACTAGGGCACAGTTTCTTTTTCTGTCTATGTCCCCGGGCAGGGGAGGAGAATCCCAAGATTGGGAATTGCTGCAAAATCTGGTGTGGCTGATTCTCTTGCAAAGTCCAGTCTTCCGCCTTTTTAACTCTAGACAATAAAGAGTGTTTAAGCCTCAGTGGGATCAAGAATGCTTCCCCTGGCCACTTCTTTTTGGAGCTCCCAATTGGCACCCCTTGACAGTTCTGTGAAGCTTGCCTGATGTTGCCATAGGGAATTGTCTTTGGTGGTGGAAAGGATGAGCTTACCTGGGCTGCCTCTGTTGCTAAGTTGGGAGTGGGAGACACCTGTTAATATACTGCTTCTCTCTGTTGGGAAACACCAGACACACTGAAATAATGCTATTCTTCCATTCTTGTGGTCAGCCAACTCCTTACCTTTCTATTACTATCTTCAGAATTCTCGTATGTTTATTTCTTGTGTCATTTCTAGGATTTTATATTTATATTTGATAAGCAGAGGGGGTGAAAAATGGTTCTACACGAACTTGTCCAGACTAGAAGTCTCTCAAAGGTATTTTTAGAAAGAAAAAAAAGTAGTAGAGCTTATATTACCTGATTTCAAGTCTTATTCTAAAACTTCATTATTTAAGAGAAAGTGGTTTGGCAAGATGATAGATGCTAAATCAAAAGAAAAATAGAAAGTATAGAAATAGAACTTGAATGGATCTTTCATTGTTTTTCCCTAAAGTTTTCAAAGTGATTAAATGGAAAATGGAAAGATTTGGAAATAATTGGTGTCTGAAGAACTGAAAAGCCATATGAATAAAAAAGAACCTTAAGCTTTACCTCATTACTCTACACAAAAATAAACATAGAATGAGCCATGGTTCTAAATATAAAGGCTAAAATTACAAAATTTCTATAAAAATGTTTATGACTTTGATTGTTTAGTCAGTAAGTCACATCCGACTTTTGCGACCCCATGGACTGTAGCCTGCCAGGCTTCTCTGTCCGTGGGATTTTCCAGGCAAGAATACTAGAGCGGGTTGCCATTTCCTCCTCCAGGGGATCTTCCCGACCCAGGAATCAAACCCGGGTCTCCTGCATTGCAGGCAGATTATTTACCAACTGAGCTATGAGAGAAGCCCTTATGACTAACATTGTCAAATATTTATTAGGTAGTAGTATAAAGGAAAAAGCATAAAATTAAAACAATAAGTTATAAATCAGAATTTATCATAGTTGAAACCTTTGATCGTGAAAGAATATCATGAAGAAAATAAATAACATGAGACAGTTCTGAAGAAAATATTATCAATAAATCTTACAAAAGACTGGACCTGTATCCATAATATTAAGGAACTTTTATATAAGAATCAGTCCAATAGAAAAACTGGCAAATGATATGAACAGATATTTAATAAAAGTGTATACAAATGTCTGATAAGCACACATTCTCAGCATCATTAGTCATGAGGGAATTACAATCTAAGAACACCATGTGATACTAATGTACAACTTTTAGAATGGCTGAAATTAAAAAGAATTAAGTTCAAAATTGGTGAAGATAGAGAACAACTTGCTGGAGAATACCCTGCTGGTAGGAATATGAAATGGTACGACCACTTTGCTAATCTGGTTCAGTGGTTTCTTTAAAAGTTAAATATTCACTTGTCACAAATTCATCCATTCAACTTATAGGTATACTCCAGAGAAATGAAAACATTTTTTAACAAAGAACTGTATAAGAATATTCATAGCAACTATTATCCATAATAGTGAAAAAATGAAAACAATACATGTTCATCAACTGGTGTATGGCTAAGCAAAATGTGAAAATTTATGCAAAAGAATGCTACTCAGCACTAAAGATGAACATGTTACTGATGCAAAAACCCAACATGATGAATCTTAAAATCATTTAGCCGGGTGAAGAAAGCCAGAAATAAAAGTCTATGATCACTGATTATATACATACATATATATATATGAGAAAGAAAATCAACTTATAATGACAGTAAACAGTGTGCAAAGATTGCAAAATAGTGCAAACACTTGGTGATGAAAATACTCTGTACCTTCATGTCAGCAGTGATTTTACAAATGTATATACATGTCAAAATGCATCAAATTGCATGCTTTGGCTAGGATTTTCTTTTCCTTTCTCCCTTTCTTTTGGGACCTAGATGAATAAGAAGAAACTGATTACATAACAAATATGTAAAGATAGTACTAAATTGTTTCTCTACCTCTCAGGATATAGATTATTTGCTATTCTTTCCCCCACAACTATTGTATGTGAGGGAATGAAACTATTTTTTTAAAAAGTATATTTAAATTGAAAGAAGTATTACATTAGGATTGAGTATAGAAATGTAAGTATTATGGTAAATATTTTCTATTTCTACTCTATATACCCTGTGTTGTTTAAATTGTTTGTATAGAGTATATATTCAAATTATTATTTAAATTGCTATAATAAAAAATAGAAAACAACACTATTCATTTTCTCATCAATCAAGGATAATCACTGTCAATATTTTAGTATATATTTTCTCACAATTCCCTTTCTATTTTTCAGAAGGGAACTGCTTTGATTATAAAGTAATGTATGGTTTATCATAAATAATTTGAATTTTACTATCATTTGGAAAAAAATAAAAATCATCTAAAATTTCATTGTACTGATAACTGTTAGCAACAGTTTGTTGACAATTCATTCAGAATATACTTTTTATAATGAATTATAGTAAGTTTAATGGCTGACTCTTTTATTAATAAAAATGCATTGCTTATACTTTATACAGTGAAAAATCACTAAAACACTTTACAGTAAAACTGTCTATGCTATTACAGTGTTCAGTGAACATTATTAGCCTTACACAGATTGAAAGTAGCTGTCAATAAAATTCATATAAAATATAAAGTTCTCAATTTTGAAATAGAGAAAAGTAGAAAATAGAACTAGTATTACATAATATTAATTATGTATGTAGATTGGTAAGTTACAAGAAGATTGTGGAAGATCAGTAATTTGAAATCATCAGGAAAAGCTTTTGAGTGGAGGAAAATTGAAGTTGAACAGTGAATATAAAACAGACACTTTTTATGAAAATAGTAGATAATCAGTACCAAAAAACAGTTGAATTTATAAAAGGGCTTCAAGAAAGCAAACAAATATAGAATATATTGACTTTTTATTTGCTGAATATCAAATTACCACCAAGTTAGCAACTTAAAAGGACAAAAATTTATAACCATATAATTTCTATGGCTCAGGAGTCTGGTCACAGTTTATCTGGATCCTTCATTCAGGGTCTCACAAAGCTGACATCAAAGTGTCAGCCTTCTCATCTGGAGGCATCACTGGGGAAACATCTGTTGGCAAGCTGATCTAGGTTGTTAGCAGAATTCATTCCCTTGCAGTTGAAAATCTAAGGTCAACATTTTCTTGCATGTTATTAGCTGGACCTCACTCTCTGAGCCTAGATACTATCCTTGGAGTCCAGTCACTTGGTTTCCTTGAAACTTGGCAGGTTATTGATTCAAATTCAGCAGGAGAATCTCTCATTTCATCTCTCCCTGATTCTTTCCATTGTTAACTTCTAGATTATCTTTTAAAGTACTCACATGATTAGATCAGGCCCACTCAGGAAATGCCCCTTTTGATTAACCTAAAGTCAATATATTTGTTACTGTTCAGTTGCTAAGTCATGTCCAGTTCTTTGCAACCTCAGGGACTGTAGCACAGCAGGCTTCCCTGTTCTTCACTCTCTCCCAGATTTTGCTCAAACTCATGTCCATTGCATTGATGATGTATTCAACTATCTCATCCTCTGTTGCCCTGTTCTCCTCCTGCCCTCAGTCTTTCCTAGCATCAGGGTCTTTTGCAATAAATAGGCTCTTTGCTTCAGGTGGCCAAAGTATTGGAGCTTCAGATTCAGCATCTGTCCTTCCAGTGAATATTCATTGTTGATTTCTTTAGGATTGACTGTTTTGATATCTTTGATATCCAGAAAGTCAATATATTAGTGCCTTTTATTATATCTGCAATATTGATACACCTTTGCTATAATAAGTTTACTGAATCACAAGCACAGTATCCCAAAATATGTGCAGTTTCTTCCTGAACACAAAGGGAAGATATTTTCAGAATTTGTACATCAGAAGATGTGAGTTTTCATGTTCATTTGAGAATTCTATCTATGACATAGGGGAGACATAGAAGAAAGAAGCCTACATCTTCTGTATTACAGAGAGAAAGAAATTAGAGATGTTTTGGGATCCGATTCTGAACAGTAAAAAAAAAAATAATAATCTGAGAAAAAAGATTAAAGGTTAAAATTTGACAAAAAGACAAAGTTTAGTTTTTGATAAATATGAAATATAGTTGTTTTATTAGTTTAACCTAACAGAGTAGTTTATAGAGAAACTTATACTATGCCAACTACATTTATAAAAAAGTAAATAAGTGTGTAAAATCTATGTTAAAAAGTTGCAAAAATACCAAAATATAAGAGAATATTTCTAAGTAAGTAATAAGAATCTCTTTCAATAATGGCTCAAAACACAGAATATAGGTCCAGAATGCCTGAGCCTGAAAACTGGCTCTGCCAATTAAATGCTGTCTGACTTAATATTTCTGTGCCAGAGTTTTTCTTACCTGCAAAGTAGTCAGTAATAATACTACATGCTTTAAAGTGCTGTTCTAGGACTAAATAAGTTAATTATATGAATTACTTATAACAACAGTTGCTACTTATTGACATTTTAAATATATTTATCTTTTATAGCATTTTAACTCTCTTTCACATTGAAATAGGACTTAGAAAGAAGGTGATACAGTCATTCCTCAGTATTAGGGTTTATGATACAGTCATTCCTCAGCATCATTGGTTATAGGTTTCAGGACTCCTGCAGATGTCAAAATTGCTGGAAGCTAAAGTCTCATATAAAATCGAGTACTGCAATTGACCCTCTGTTTCCACCCAGGTTCACCATCCACGGATTCAGTTCAATCCAAAATAGCTTGAAACTGTGAGTGTAGAACCTGCTGATACAGAGGCTGATTGTACTGATCTACTGCTTGCATAAATCATTAAGTGAAGATAAGTAATTTGTTTAAAATTATAGAGTTGAAATCAACTCATCTTGTGTTATTCATAATACACTGTTCTACATGGCAGTGTTTAATGATGGTTTAAGAGAGTAACAGATATTTTTTATTAAACTCTCACAGACTAGATTTTCATTTTCAATTAATGACTCACTCTGTTGAATGACAATTTAATAAGAATAGATAAGATGATTTATATGCAAAACTATAAGCCTGCTACTCTTATAGAGAAGAGAGTTGGCTAATATAAAGTTCTAGGTGTATAATATTTCTCCTTCATAATCCATTGGAAATTTCCTTTTTATTCAGTGACTTAAAATTATGGAAGAAAAGTCTTAGTGCAACTTTTGTTGATGAAATTTTGCAGCCTAAGTTCTTAAGGAATATTTTATTTAAATTTCTACTTAGAGTTTTGTTCATACATGTAAAGTGTGATTTTTTTTATTCCATCATTTTTTTTCTGGCCTGAGTTTACTACTTTTTCCTTTTTTTGACTTTAGTAATAATCTGAAGCATATTTAGGAAAGGCAGAATTGTGGTTACAAGCCAGTTTCACTTTTAAATTGAAAGGCCTTTAGGAACTTTCCTAGTGGTTCAGTGGCTAAGTCTTTGTGCTCTCAATGCAGAGGGCCTGGGTTCCATCCCTGGTCAGGGAATTAGACCCCGCATACTTCAGGCAAGGGCAACAAGACCAAAAATGAATAAAAATATGGTATGCTAAAAACCTTTTGTGTGATGAAGGGAAAGCAGAATGAAGAAGATATTTGCAAAGGATATATCTAATAAAGTGTTAATATCTAACATGTATAAAGAACTGATACAATTCAGTGAAAAAAAGTTTGATTAAAAAATGATCAGAAGATCTGAATAGACTTTTCTAAAGAAGTCTTATACCTTGCTTATAGTTTCCTTTGTTGTGGAGAAGCTTTTAAGTTTAATTAGGTCCCATTTGTTTATTTTTGCTTTTATTTCCAATATTCTGGGAGGTGGGTCATAGAGGATCCTGCTGTGATTTATATCAGAGAGTGTTTTGCCTATGTTCTCCTCTATGAGTTTCATAGTTTCTGGTCTTACGTTTAGATCTTTAATCCATTTTGAGTTTATTTTTGTGTATGGTGTTAGAAAAAGACAGCCTTCATAATGGGAGAAAATAATAGCAAATTAAGCAACTGACAATCAACTAATCTCAAAAATATACAAGCAACTCCTGCAGCTCAATTCCAGAAAAATAAATGACCCAATCAAAAAATGGGCCAAAGAACTAAATAGACATTTCTCCAAAGAAGACATACAGATGGCTAACAAACACATGAAAAGATGCTCAACATCACTCATTATCAGAGAAATCCAAATCAAACCACAGTGAGGTACCATTTCATGCCAGTCACAATGGCTGCGATCCAAAAGTCTACAAGCAATAAATGCTAGAGAGGGTGTGGAGAAAAGGGAACCCTCTTACACTGTTGATGGGAATGCAAACTAGTATAGCAACTATGGAGAACAGTGTGGAGATTCCTTAAAAAACTGGAAATAGAACTGCCTTATGACCCAGCAATCCCACTGCTGGGCATGCACACCAAGGAAACCAGAATTGAAAGAGACACGTGTACCCCGATGTTCATTGCAGCACTGTTTATAACAGCCAGGACATGGAAGCAACCTAGATGTCCATCAGCAGATGAATGGATAAGAAAGCTGTGGTACATATACACAATGGAGTATTACTCAGCCATTAAAAAGAACGCATTTGAATCAGTTCTAATGAGGTGGATGAAACTGGAGCCTATTATACAGAGTGAAGTAAGCCAGAAAGAAAAACACCAATATAGTATACTAACATATATATATGGAATTTAGAAAGAAGGTAATGATAACCCTGTATGTGAGACAGCAAAAGAGACACAGATGTATAGAACAGTCTTTTGGACTCTGTGGGAGAGGGCGAGGGTGGGATGATTTGGGAGAATGGCATTGAAAGATGTATAATATCATATATGAAATGAATCGCCAGTTCAGTTTTGATGAAGATACTGGATGCTTGCAGCTCGTGCACTGGGACGACCCAGAGAGATGGTACAGGGAGGGAGGAGGGAAGGGGGTTCAGGATGGGGAACATATGTATACCTGTGGTGGATTCATGTTGATATATGACAAAACCAATACAATATTGTAAAGTAATTAACCTCCAATTAAAATAAATAAATTTATATTAAAAAAGCAATCTAAAATTTTAAAAAAGAAGTCTTATAGATGTTCAACAGACAAATAGAAAGATGCTCAATATCAATAATCAAATACAAATCAAAGCCACCTGTCAGAATGGCTGTTATCAAAAAAGAAACAATGTGTTAGCAAGGATTTGAAGAAAGGGGAACACTTTTGCACTGTTGGTAGGAATGTAAATAGTGCAGCCACTGTGGAAAACAGTGTAGAAATTTCTCAAAAAAGTAAAAATCATACAGTCCCACAATTCCATTTCTGGGTATTTATCCAAGAAAATAAAAACACTGTTCAAAAAGATGTATCTACCCATATGGGCATTGCAGCACTATTTATAATAGCTAAGGTATGGAATCACCTATCTATCAATAGGTGAATAAATAAAGAAGATGTGCTACACATACATATATGTATCTATAGACACATTTAACAAAATATGAATACATGTATAACGGAATATTAATCAACTATAAGAGAGAAGGAAATCTTGCCATTTGCAGCAACAGGCATGGGTCTGAAGGATATTATACTAAGTGAAATTAGTCAGAGCAAAACACCATATGATTTCATTTATATGTTTCACTAAAATACAAAACAGAAATTGTCAAAGAACAAATGTAGCTACCAGAGTGGAGAGAGGTGGGGGGACTGAAAAAATAAGCGATGGGGATTAAGAGGTACAAATTTTCCACTGTGAACTAAATAAGTCATGAGGAAGTGCAGCATAGAGAATATAGTCAGTAATATTGTAACAACTTTTTATGGTGACAGATGCTATCTAGAAGTATATAGTAATCATTTCATAATGTAAAAAATATCAAATATTGTACACCTGAAACTAATATAATATTGTATGTCAAGCCTAGTCTATTTTAAAAACAATGAAAGTTCTTTATTTATATTAATCAGTATATTTCATTACTTTGAATTCACAAATATTTAATGTAGACAACTTTAATAAATACTTAAATATTTGTCAGAAAGTAAAAATGAATACTATGATGAGTCATACCATAATCCATTTGTAGCATTAAAAACAAAAATCAACTGAGTACATTTGAAGATCTAATTGGCTTTATTCAAAGATTCATGAACTGACAGAATCTCAAGTAGTAAGTAGGTGCTCTGAGAAGCTGTACAAAATGGAAGACTTCATACACAGAAGGAGAATAAGACAACAAAATATTAGCAAAAAAAAAAAAAAAAAAAGAAAAGGTTGTTTCAAGCCAGGCCATTTTCTTTTGGTGAAAGGGACAGGAGTCTCTATCTTGCAGAGATTTTCATCTTCAATAGTGCTGATCAAGAAATTTCACCAGAAAAACAAACAACCCAATCAAGAAGTGGGAAGAAGACCTAAACAGACATTTCTCCAAAGAAGACATACACATGGCTAACAAATACATGAAAAGATGCTCAACATTGCTCATTATTAGAAAGATGCAAGTCAAAACCTCAATGAGATACCACTTCACACCAGTCAGAATGGCCATCATCAAAAAGTCTACAAACAATAAATGCCAGCAAGGGTGTGGAGAAAAGGGAACCCTCTTGCATTACTAGTGGGAATGTAAATTGATACAGCCACTATGGAAGATGGTATGGAGATTCCTTAAAAAAACTAGGAATAAAACCACTATGTGAACCAGAAATGCCATTACTAGGCATATACCCTGATGAAACCAAAATTGAAAATGACACACATACCAAAATGTTCATTGCAGCATTATTTACAATTGCTAGAACATGGAAGCAACCTAGATGTCCATCAACAGATGAATGGATAAAGAAGCTGTGGTACATATATACAATGGAATATTACTCAGCCATCAAAAAGGAACACATTTGAGTCAGTTCAAACGAGGTGGACGAACCTAGAGCCTATTATACAGAGTGAAGTAAGTCAGACAGAGAAAGATAAGGCATTGTTTACTGATGCACATATATGGAATCTAGAAAGATGGCACTGATGAATTTATTTGGAGGGCAGCAATGCCATGTAAGGCCATTTAAGACAGATAAGTCATGGTGGAGAGTTCTGACAAAACATGGTCCACTGGAGAAGGGAATGGCAAGCCACTTCAGTATTCTTGCCTTGAGAACCCCATGAACAGTGTGAAAAGGCAAAAATTTATGACACTAAGAGATGAACTCCTCAGGGAAGTAGGTGCCCAATATGCTACTGGAAAAGAGTGGAGAAACAACTCCAGAAAGAATGAAGAGAAGGAGCCAAAGCAAAAACAATGCCCAGTGGTGGATATATATGGTGATGGAAGTAAAGTCTGATGCTGTAAGAATAATATTGCATAGGAATCTAGAATGTTAGGTCCATAAATCAAGGTAAATTGGAAGTGGTCAAACAGCAGATGGCAAGAGTGGACTTCAACACTTTAAGAATCAGTGAACTAAAATGGGCTGGAATGGGAAAATTTAATTCAGATGACCTGTGGGCAAGAATCCTGTGGGCAAGAATCTCTTAGAAGAAATGGGGTAGCCCACATAGTACATGAAACAGTCCAAAATGCAGAACTTGAGTGCATTCTCAAAATGACAGAATGGTCTCTGTACATTTCCAAGGCAAACCACTTAATATCATAGTAATACAAGTCTACACCCAGAACAATAATGCTGAAGAAGCTGAAGTTGAGGATTGGTTCTATGAAGACCTACAAGACCTATTAGAACTAACAACAAAAAAAGAAAAAAATGTACTTTTCATCTTGAGGACTGGAATGCAAAAGTAGGAAGTAAAGAGATACCTGGAGTAACAGGCAATGTTGGCCTTGGAGTACAAAATGGAGAACAAAGGCTAACAGAGTTTTGTGAAGAGAACAGACTGGTCATAGCAAACACCTTCTTTCAGTAACACAAACAAAGACTCTACACATGGACATCACCAGATTGTCATTATGGAACTCAGACTGATTTTATTATTTGCAGCCAAAGATGGAGAAGCTCTATACAGTCAGCAAAAACAAAACCAGGAGCTGACTGTGCCTCAGATCATGAACTCCTTATTGCCAAATTCAGACTTAAATTGAAGAAAGGAGGGAAAACCATTAGACCATTCAGATATGACCTAAATCAAATTCCTTACAATTCCACAGTGGATGTGAGAAATAGATTCAAGGGATTAGATCTGATAGAGTGCCTGAAGAAGTATTGATGGAGGTTTGTGACATTGTACAGGAAGCAATGATCAAGACAATCCCCAAGAAAAAGAAATGAAAAAAGTAAAATGTTTGTCTCAGGAGGCCTTACAAATAGCTGAGAAAAGAAGAGAAACTAAAGGCCAAGGAGAAAAGGAAAGATATACCCACCTGAATTCAGAGTTCCAAAGAATAGCAAAGAGACATAAGAAAGCCTTGCTCAATGATCAAGGTAAAGAAATAGAGGAAAACAATAGAATGGGAAAGATTAGTGATCTCTTCAAGAAAATTAGAGATACCAAGGGAAAATTTTATGCAAAGATGGGCACAATAAAGGACAGAAATGGTATGGACCTAACAGAAGCAGAAGACATTAAGAAGAGGTGGCAAGAATACAGAAGAACTATATAAAAAAGATTTTAATGACCCAGACCACCACGAAGGTGTGATCACTCACCTAGAGCTAAACATGCTACAGTTCATAGTCAAGTGGGCCTTGGGAAGCATCACTATAAACAAAGCTAGTGGTGGTGATGGAATTCCAGCTGAGCTATTTCAAGTCCTAAAAGAAGATGCTGTGAAATTTGCTTCACTGAATATGCCAGCAAAGTTGGAAAACTCAGCAGTGGTCACAGAACTGCAGAAGGTAAGTCTTCATTCCAACCCCAAAGACTGTTCAAACTAGTGCACAATTGCACTCATATCACACGCTATCAAAGTAATGCTCAAAATTCTCCAAGAGAGCTTTCAGTGTTACATGAACTGAGAAATTCCATATGTTCAACCTGGATTTAGGCAAGGTAGTAGAACCAGAGATCAAATTGCCAACATCTGATGGATCATAGAAAAAGCAAGAAAGTTCCCAAAAAACATCTACTTCTGCTTTATTGACTACGCCAAAGCCTTTGACTATGTGGATCACAAGAAAATGTGGGAAATTCTGAAAAAGATGGGAATACCAGACCACCTTACCTGCCTCCTGGGAAATCTGTATGTAGGTCAAGAAGCAACCATTAGAACTGGACATGGAACAACAGACTGTATCCAAATTGGGAAAGGAGTGCATCTAGGCTATATATTGTCACACTGTTAATTGAACTTTTGTGCAGGGTACATCATGTGAAATGCCAGGCTGTATAAAACACAAGCTGGAATCAAGATTGCCAGAAGAAATAACAATCTCAGATAAGCAACTGACACCACGCTTATGGCAAAAAAGTGGAGAGAAACTGAAGAGTCTCTTGATGAAAGTGAAAGAAGAGAGTGAAAAAGCTAGCTTTAAACTCAACATTCAAAAAACTAAGATCATGGCATCTGGTCCCATCACTTCATGGCAAATAGATGAGGAAACAGTGGAAACAGTGATAGATTTTATTCTCTTGGTCTCCAAAAGCACTGCGGATGGTGACTGCAGCCATGAAATTAAAAGATGCTTGCTCCCTGGAAGAAAACTGTGACCAACCTAGACAGCATATTGAAAAGCAGAGACATTACTAAGCTGACAAATATCTGTCTAGTCAAAACTGCGGTTTTTCCAGTAGTCATGTATGGATGTGAGAGTTGGACTATAAAGAAAGCTGAATGCCAAAGAATTGATGCTTTTGAACTGAGGTGTTGGAGAATACTCTTGAGAGTCCTCTGGACTGCAAAGAGATCCAACCAGTCCATCCTAAAGGATATCAGTCCTGAATATTCTTTGGAAGGACTGATGCTGAAGCTGAGACTCCAGTACTTTGGTCACTGGATGTGAAGAACTGACTCATTACAAAAGTCCCTGATGCTGGGAAAGATTGAAGGCAGGAGGAGAAAAGGACGACCAAGGATGAAATGGTTGGATGGCATCATCAACTCGATGGACATGAGTTTGCACTAGCTCTGGGAGTAGGTGATGGACAGAGAAGCCTGGTGTGCTGCAGTCCATGGGGTCACAAAATATTGGACATGACTAAGTGACTGAACTGAATGGAGAAACAGATATAGAAAAAGACTTATGGACTCGGGGAGAAGGGGGAAGAGGGTGAGATGTATATAGAGAGTAACGTGGAAATTCACAATACCATATGTAAATTAGATAGTCAATGGGAATTTGCTGTATGACTCAGGGAACTCAAACAGGGGCTCTGTAACAATTTGGAATGGTGGGATGGAAAAGGGAATGGAGGGAGTTTCAAGACGGAGGGGACATATGTATAGCTATGGCTGATTCTTATTGATGTCTGACAGAAAACAAAACTCTGTAAAGTGATTAATCTTCCATTTAAAATATAAATAAATTTTAAAAATTTTTAAAAGAAATTTCAGTTGTTTGTTTTAATGTCATCTTCTGGTTGTGCTCTTAGGTTTGCTGTCCTGGGGGCCAAATGACTCTATTTTGTTAATTCTTTTAACACTAGTAAATAATGAAAGCAACATTTATTTAGCCAAATGTTAACATATCAAGCAGTAAATAGAATGTGATTTTTCTCCTTTCTTATTGGGAAATAGTGAAACTGTCTTTCACTTATGACTAAAACTAACTCTTTGATCCAGCTTGGAACCAGTTCTTAATTTTGTGTGCTTCACATTGTCAAGGAGGAATAAATTTTCTGCTGTTCTCCCAGGTTCTTCTGGCTGACCTAAGAACTAAATTAACATGAAACAGATTAACAGGAGAAAGTCAAACAAAAGTTTAGCAACATGTAAACCTGGGAGAGACCCAGGAAAACTGAGTACCTCACTAAAATGACTGAAAACTTCACATTAAATAACGTACATATCTAAAGACAAAAGTGGGTGTTGAGGTAGTGTTTTGGGGACTTCAGAGGAAACCAATTCACATGGAGATGGTAAAAAAAAAAAAAAAAAAAAAAGTTTGCTGGGCCAAGCAAAGACTGTGAGACACAGAGTAGACACTGATCTCTAGGGTCTGCTGAGTTTCCCTCACCACACCTAGTTACTATAATCATAGATATTTTTGGTGATAGCTCTGTTCCAGAAATGGGCCTTTTATTTAAATTCTTTAAAGAGCTAACAGAGTTAAAAAGAAATAATTTGTGGGTACCCTAGTTTTAAAAAATGATCAACTTAAACTCCCACACCAAAGAGATGAAAATTGGGGTGGCAAATTTTGCTCCACTACAATATATTTTTGTAGGTCCTACTGTGAAAACCAGCTCACTTATGGGTTCACAGATATAAATTGGAATAGCTGTTTTCTTGTGTTTAGGGTTTGACATCAAATTCTCTGGTTGAAATTGCTCAAATATAAGACTAAATATAGCACCTACATTGATTGTATTTCTTTGTGCTATATGTTCCTTCCATTGCTAGCCTTTAATCTAGTCTTACTCTTTCACTTCTCTTATCCTTGACATATTCCAAAATTATACAATTAAATAAAAATGGTATTCCTGATATAATCAATTTTTTGGCCCCTCCATATTCAATTACCTTTTTAAATACTGATATTAATTTTGAACTACCAGTGGTAGTTGAAAAAATGTTAAAAATAAATATTGAGGCTACAACGAATGATTGCTTTATTCCTTGCCAATACTCAACAAATATTTCTTGACTAAAAAATACAGCTTTTTTTCCCATCAGGATTTCCTTCATTTGAAACCCAGTAACAAAAGTCAGTAATATATAGTTCCAAGCTTTTCTTTGAATTGATGTCTCATTAAAACTATCAGTTACAAAGAATTGTTTAATAGAGTAGTAGGGCCATACTTAAAGTATCCAATTACATTTTCTTCAATTAACTTTTACAAGCTGATGTTTACAAGTAATTTAGTGAAATTAGGTGAAGGTTAAATTACTGTAGCAATCAGAGGTATACTTAAGTGGTAAAATATAGAGAAGGAAGTTCTTGTTCTTATAAATGTGCATATTAACACCACTGCCCTTAGGATATAACATCTACCATTCTCACTTAATGTTAGTAATAAATCTCTTCATGCCACTGCTTCAGAATGTAAAACTCCATGATATATATTCAGCCATTTAAATAAATTATCTTTTCATAAACAGATTTTTAAACCATGCCCTTTAAATCTATATTCTATTTATCTGTTCATTTTCCCAAGCTATATTTCTACCTCTAACATTTTTGAAATTTGTACCTAAACTTCCAGCTTTCAGTTAATTATTACTAACTTCTCAGTCCAAAGCTTCCCTCACTGTTTTCTAAATTGAGCTTATCAGTTTCCAGTACATATTTCCTTTCTCATAAGTTCTTGAGTATATGTACTGTTGACATCTTCTAAAACACAAATTTTCCTCATTCCCATTACCACCCCCTCACCCTGTCTGCATGCAACTTCCTTAATTGATACTTAAAACTTTTAACCACAGATTAAAAAAAGAAAGGAAATCTGTGTCTCCATTTTATCTCTCAAGCATTTATTAGAAATTATTTCAGGAAAAAAATCAGTAATATTCATTTTAGAAAATGTTAAAAAAAAAAAGCAAAAAAGAAAAAAAAAAAGCACCGGGAAAATAAAAAATGATTCTCTAATCTCATAACTTGGAATTTCTTGTCTTTAAATTTTTTTCATGTATAAACTCTGGTTTCTTAATGCAGTCATAATGTATTTAGCAAAATATCATTAAGCATTCTAGGTTTCTTGCAGATTTAGGGTTTTTGTTCTAGTTTTCTATTCCTGGACAATTAGTTTAATTTAGCTCACTGTTATATTTGAAGTCAGTTTTTTGCAAATATCACATACATGATTCATTTTTTCCATTCTGACAATCTCTGTCTCTTAATTAGTATGTTTAGACTATTTATATTTAGTATAATTATTGATATGTGTATGTTTAGACCTACTACATTATTTTTGCTCTTTTCCATTTTGGGGGAGGAAGATGTTACTTGACCTTTTCTTGTATTCCTTTTTAACTTATCTATTATGATTTTTACCTTATCTGTATTTTTTTTCTTTTCAATTGCTCTAGGGATTACACATACTTAACCTTTCATAGTCTATTAAGCATTATCACCTTTTAGCACTTCAATTTTAATGTAGAAATATTATCACCATATGGGGCTATTCACTCTATACTTGTTTCATATATTACATTCTACACATTGAAAACTCCAGAAGAAATTATGTTTTTTTGCTCTGAATCTTCAGGAAAATTCTAAAGAACTAAAAAATACAAGAAAAATCTGTTATATTTACCTGATATTTACTATTTCTATTGTTTTTGCATCTTTCCTGGTCATTGCTCTTCAGTTTGAAGAATTTCCTTCAGAAAACATTTATTGAGACAATCTGTTTAATATGAATTGTTTTAGCTGTCCTTCATCTGAAAATGTCATTACTTCACTTTTATCCCTGAGGAATATTATTACTAAATGTAGAATTACAGATTTATGGATTTCTTTCCTTCAGTCCTCTAAAATGTTATGTCACATCCTTGTGGACTCCACAATATCTGATGAAAAATATGCAGTCATTTTACTCATTGTTCTCCTATAAGATATAGATTATTTTTTTATAGATGCTTCAAGATTGTATCTTTCCACAACATTGTAAAGCAATTATCCTCCAATTTTTTTAAAAAATTAAGATTTTATCTCTTTAGATTTCTCAGCTTCGACAATAACATATCTAACTCTCCATTTCTATAGATTTATCAGTTTGAGGTTCATTCAGCCTCTTGACTCTCAAAGTATGTGTATTTTCTAACCTGAGGAATTTCCAGGGGCATTATTTCTTCAAATAATTTTTCAGAATGACACTTTTTCCCTCTACTTCTAAGATTCCAATTACAAAAATGCTAGAGTTTTGTTATGGGCTTCCCAGGAGGCTCAGATTGTAAAAAATCTGCCTGCAGTGCAGGAGACCTGGGTTTGATCCCTGGGTTGGGAGGATCCCCTGCAGAAGGGCATGGCAACCCATTCCAGTATTCTTGCCTGGAGAATCCCATGGACAGAGGGTCCTGAGGGGCCACAGTCCATGGAGTAGCAAAGAGTCAGACATGACTGAGTGACAAACACTTTCACTTTCACAAATAAATAAGTCTTTTTCCCCTTATTTGTTTTATGCTTTTTACTGTTGAGATAGGATAATTTCCACTCATCTAGATTTATGTTGGGCTTCCCTGGTGGATCAGAGGTTAAAGCATAGATTTAAGTTAGTTGACTCTTATGCCATGTCTATTCTGTTATTAAATCCACCCTGCAAGTTTATCATTTTAGGTATTGTATTTTTTCAGTTCTAAATCTCTACATGGTTCTTCTTTATATCCTTTATTTATTTATTTATTGTTAAAAAATTCTATTATTGCTTGGTATTAAGAGTGTTGCTGGTTGCTCATTTGAGCTTGTTTATATTAGCTGGTTTGTTTGTCACAATGTATTCATGTCCATTGCTTATCTTTAACTATGTGAGCAGAAGTGCAGATGGTGTTTCATTTGCCAAATAACTTTGGATTGTTTTCTAGATTATTTAAGTATTATACTATGAAACACTGGATCATTTAAATCTTATGGAAAATGTCTTTTTTGTGTATGTGTGTGTGCAGGCAACGTTACCTGTTTAGCTATAGAACAAAAACACCAGTTCCCCTTTTTTTGGCTGTGGTTTCAAAATTAGTTTAGTTCTCAAAGCCTTTGTGGAGCTCTTCAAATCTTTCCTGGACATGTTCCACGTCATGGTCAATGAACAACCTCAAGATGATCTCTTTCTTAGTTCAGTTTCTCAGTGTCTTTTGTGTGTTCATTAGCATCACATTTGTGCATGTATACCTTGGAGGTGAGCACCAAAATTCATAAATTTTATTGGCCCATATTTCCTGATCTCATCCTTCTGTGTGATTTCTATGATACCTTCTGATTCCCTTGGGCTCCCTTTTTGTTCCTTTGAACAGAAATTTGTGACTCTTAAGTTGTAAAAATACACAGAGAGAAAACAAGCAAGAGGGTAGGGAAGGTTGATTCAATTTTCTTGGAACTGTAGCTTCATCAAAGGAAAAGGAACTTTGCTTTCCTCAATTTGACTCCACTGGGTTCACATTCCTGAATGCTGCCCCCCATACCATGATGTTTCTTGGGGCTGAAATAAGAAAAATATTAAGGAAGGAAGGGAGGAAAGAAAGAAGGAATGAAAGGATGGGAGGAAGGAGGAAAGAAGGGAGGAGGAAGGAAAAGAACAGTAATGTAGTCTCTTTCTTGGAAGCTTTACCTCCAACAATTCAGCCTATGCTAAACGGCTTTACTTAGAGCTCTCTCTGTCTGCACCTCTGTACTGACGTCTGATTTCTTGATTTCAGTCATTTCAGGTTGGAGTGGGATGGGGGCTACTAGAAAGAAAATTAAAGATCGAATGTCATTATATATTTTCCCATTTTACTGTATAAAGATACAAAAATCTACATAGCTGTGATTGGAAAGAAAAAATTATATAGGTCTAAATTTTTTACTATAGTGTCTTCATCAAAGCAAGCTTGATATGTACTTAATCAGAAAAGTATTTTTAGTTTCCAATATTTGATATATTAATATTTTAATATTAACAGAAAATTAAAATATTAGAAAAAGCATGATGCTAAATAAAACATGAAATTTACTTTCTAACAAAATTTAATTAGCAGTTGACTGTGGGCATTTTTTTTTTTATTCTAGTGTTCATTACACAGTGTTACCTGTTTCCTTTAATAATGGTGTTTTCACTCTCTACATGCCTACTCTACTCGCTTGCTAAGATAGCATTCTCTTAGCTAGCTTTGTCCTTCCTCAGATAATGTGATATAGAGTAAAATTTTATTCTGCTATCTTTAATACAAATGGTCACTTGGTTGATATTTACCATAAAATAGAATCCTAAATACCTCTTTCATTGCATAGTGTATCTTGCAGTTATAGAAGCATTATAATAGACCCTCTTCTCTGACAATTAAAAATGTTTTATTGGTTCACCTGAAGTGTTTGTCAACTTGTTTTTGGTTACAATAACTTATTTCTCACTTTTCTCTAACTATTATGCAGAGAGGTCTTTAAAGGTCTATCACATTAGGCAGCCAGACTTGCCAGGGAAGCCTGAATCCTAGTAGTAAACACAACATTACGTTTTAAAGCAGTATGTCTCACCCCTTCTCCCTTCAGATCTTCTATCCTGACATACACTAACACAATAAGAATAACCAAGGGTTGTAAACTGAATGAAATTATTATTTAGATATTGAATATTTGAATTATCCTTGTTGCCTAGACCCTTCAAGTGTGGAACTTATCACTTTTCATTCTTTTTGACTACCAAGAACTTTGCTGGTTTCTCTGTTCTCTAGGAGAGCTAAGCCAAGTCCACAAGATTCAATAAATTCCTGCCAAGAAAAAAGGTGTTGGAAATCATGAGTTTACTCTTAAAGGCTGCTTTCCTCTTTAAAATTTTAGTCCCTCTACTCCTTTTTGCTTGCGCAGCTCTCTTAGGCCTGAAAATTGTGTGTAATTTCTCCACCATTTTTAGTTCTTAACTGTATTGACCATCCATATTGTATAATGGAGAAGGCAATGGCACCCTACTCCAGTACTCTTGCCTGGAAAATCCCATGGACGGAGGAGCCTGGTGGGCTGCAGCCCATGGGGTCGCTAAGAGTCAGACACAACTGAGCGACTTCACTTTCACTTTTCACTTTTATGCACTGGAGAAGGAAATGGCAACCCACTCCAGTGTTCTTGCCTGGAGAATCCCAAATATGGGGGAGCCTGGTGGGCTGCCGTCTATGGGGTCGCACAGGGTCGGACACGACTGAAGCAATTTAGCAGCAGCATTGTATAATAGCTAGGAAATGAAATTAATAATGGAAAAATAATGCCTTTTGGTAAAATTGAAGTTCCTTTTTATTTGACAGTAACATCAAAAATAAAGTTGACAACTGTGATGTAAAGTATGTGGATACAAATTTCTGTGATTAAATTCTAAATTCACCAAATCATTTTTAACAAAACCTTTATCATACTAAACTAACATCCCTATTTTAAATCAAGCATAGTCTCTTGAAAAGTAACTGCATTTCATTCACAAGATAATATAGACAAATGTTGATATAAATAAGATAAACAGAAACATAAAAATATTTTTCTCTGGAAGACAGTACTATTTCTTCATTTTAGTTATTTCATTTTTTGAATGTTTATTATATGTTATTTTCCTCATGTTTTTCTTAGTGTAAAAAATACACATTTTAGAATATATTCAAATTATTTGTGTTATTTCCCCATATGAGTACATCAATTCCATGAGGAGAGGATGATAATTAATTCATATTTTTTCTCCATTGTATCTATCACATGTCTAATAAATAATAATGGAAAGTAGAAGAAAACAAGCATTTGCTGGACATAAATTTTACTTGTTAGTTGATTTTAGATATATAATGCAATTGATCTTACAATGCTTCTGAAGGATATTATTTCTGTTTCAAATACATAGAAATAAATGGTCAGAGAATTTAGATAATTATGCACAATTATGCAACCACTAAGCAGTACAGATATAATTTGAAAATATATTGATTTGGCTATAAAATCTTTATGCTACATATGGTTGAAGAGCAGATAATTTCATCTATGTTCGTCAACAGAATTAAAAAATAGATGATTAGATAAAGAAAGAAAGCAAAATCTGTTGATTACATAGTATGTAGTATAGAATAACACCTTTAATGTTTTGTTTCCGTGTAATTATTTAATTCTCACATATGGCCTGCTGTTGTTGTGCAGTCACTAAGTCGTGTCCCACTCTGTGACACCATAAACTCCAGCATGCCGATCTTCCCTGTCCTTCACTATCTCCAACAGCTTGCTCAAACTTATGTCCATTGAGTTGGTGATGCCAACCAAGCATTTCATTCTCATTGCCCACTTCTCCTCCTGCCCTCAGTCTTTCCCAAGATCAGGGTCTTTTCCAAGGAGTTGGAGCTTCACCAAAGTTTTAGAGCTTCACATTTAGTATCAGTCCTTTCAATGGAAATTCAGGGTTGATTTCTTTTAGGATTGACTGGTTTGATCTCCTTGCTTTCCAAGGTATCCTCAGAGTTTTATCTTGCACCACTGTTTGAAAGCATCAGTTCTCAGCACTCAGCCTCCTTTATGGTCCAACTCTCACATCTGTACATGACTATTGGAAAAACCAAAGCTTTGACTATATAAACATTTGTTGGTAAAGTGATGTCTCTGCTTTTTAATAGGCTGTCTAGGATTGTCATAGCTTTTCTTCCAGTGAGCAAGACTCTTTTAATTTCATAGAGGCAGTCACCATCTGCAGTGATTTTGGGGCCCAGGGAAATAAAATCTGTCATTGTTTCCACTTTTTTCTCATCTATTTGCCATTAAGTGATGGGACCAGATGCCATGATCTTGGTATTTTGAATGTTGAGCCTTAAGCCAGCTTTTTCACTTTTGTATTTCATCCTCATCAGGAGGGTCTTTAGTTCCTCTTCATTTTCTGCCATTAGAGTGGGGTCATCTGCATATCTGAGGTTATTGCTATATCGCTTGGCAACTTTGATTCCAGCTTGTGATTCATCCAGTGTGACATTTTGCATGATGTACTCCATATATAAGTTAAATAAGCAAGGTTAATTATGCAGCCTTAACATACATCTTTACCAATTTTGAACAAGTTGTTGTTCCATATCTGACTATTAATTCTTGACTGTTGTTTCTTGATCTTCATACATGTTTCTCAGAAGACAGTTAAGGCGATCTGGTATTACCATCTCTTTAAGAATTTTCCACAGTTTCTTGTAATCCATCTATTCAAAGGCTTTAGCATAGTCAATGAAGTAGAAGTGGATTTTGTTTTTTTAATTACCTTGCTTTTTCTGTGTTCCAGCAGATGTTGGCAATGTGAGCTCTGGCTCCTCTGACTTTCCTGGTCAATTTTGCATATTTTGAAGTTCTGGTACTGCTGAAGCCTAGTTTGAAGGATGTTGAGCATAACATTGCTAATATGTGAAATGAGTGCAGTTGTGAGGTGGTTTGAACATTCTTTGACATTGCCTTTTTTGGGGATTGGAATGAAAACTGACCATTTCCCCTGTGGCCACTGTTGAGTTTTCCAAATTTGCTGGCATATTGAGTGCATCACTTAAACAGCATCATATTTTAGGATTTTAAATAGCCCAGATGGTATTCCATCGCCTCCACTAGCTTTGTTTGCAATTAGGCTTTCTAAGACCCACTTGACTTCACATTCCAGGATGTCTGTTTCTAGGTGAGTCGGTTATCTGGGTCATTAAGGCTTTTTTTGTGTGTGTAGTTCAGTATAATTTTGCCACCTCTTCTTAATGTCTTGTGCTTCTGTTAGGTTCATACCATTTCTGTCCTTTATTGTGCCCATCTTTACATGAAATGTTCCCTTGGTGTCTCTAATTTTCTTGAAGAGAACTCTAGTCTTTCCCTTTCTATTGTTTTCCTTTATTTCTTTGCAGTATTCATTTACGAGAGCTTTCTTATTTCTCCTTGCTATTGTCTGAAACTTTACATTCAGTTGGGTGTATCTTTTCCTTTCACCTTTACTTTCCACTTCTCTTATTTTATCAACTATTTGTAAAGCCTCCTCTGACAACCATTTTGCCATCTTGCACTTCTTTTTCTTAAAGATGGTTTTGGGCACCACCTCCTATAAAATGTTGCAAACCTCCATCCATTGTTCTTCAGGCACTCTAATCCCTTGAGGCTATTCATCACCTCCTCTGTATATTCATAAGGAATTTGATTTCGTTCATATTTGAATAGCCTACTGGTTTCCCCTACTTTCTTCAATTTAAGCTTGATTTTTAGCAAAAAGGAGCTCATGATCTGAGCCACAGTCAGCTCTACATCTTGTTTTTGCTGGCTGTATAGAGCTTCTTGAACTTTGACCACAAAGAATATAATCAATCTGAGTTTAGTATTGAACATCTGGTGATGCCCATGTCTTCTGTATTGTTAGAAGAAGGTGTTTGCTATGACCAGTGTATTCTCTTGGGAAAACTCTGTTAAACTTTTCCCTGCTTCATTTTGTACTCCAAGGCCAAACTTGCATGTACTCTGGATATCTCTTGACATCTTATTTTTACATCCTAATCCCCTATGATGAAAATGATATCTTTTTTGGTGTTAGTTTTAGAAAATCTTGTATAAATGGTTCTACAGAACCGTTCATCTTTTTCAGCATTTGTGGTCAGGACATTGACTTGGATTACCATGATATTGAATGGAAATGAACTGAGATCATTCTGCAGTTTTTGAGATTGCACCCAAGTACTGCATTTTGTACTCTTTTGTTAACTATGAGGGCTGCTCCATTTCTTCTAAGGGATTCTTGCCTATAGTAGTAGGTATAATGCTCACCAGAATTAAATGGCCTGGGGAAAAATTTTTTCCCTATAATATAGATGAGGAGACAGAGGCTTGGAGAGATTAAATTATCTGTCCAATATGTTACAGCGGGTACACAGTTTGGAAGAATTCTTGGCTGAGTTACTTGCAGAGAGTGTAAATCACTATTGTAGTATAATATCCCACTAATTTAGAGGAAATTTCAAGAAGGCCAGTCTTAAATACTGAAATGTATTGAAATGTTACTTTTTTTTTTTTTAATAAGTGCTTTATTTACTCGGTCATTCTTTTGAATAGTACAGTTCAGTTCAGTTCAGTCGTTCAAGATTCCATTAAAAGTGAACATTCCTCCATTAATTTGCTAAGCAAATTAAATCTTTCTACATTAGTACAAATGCAATTGATTAATTTATTTACACTCACAGTGGTTCAGATGGTAAAGAATTTACCTGCAATGCAGGATACTTGGGTTTGAGACCTGGGTCAGGAACATCTCCTGGAAAAGAAATGACTACCCACTCCAGTATTCTTGCCTGAAAAATTACATGGACAGAAGAGCTGGCAGGCTACTGTCCATAGGGTTGCAAACAGTCAAACAAAACAGAGCAACTAACACTTTCACATCACTCATTACAAATTAGTGATTCTGCTTTTCAAAATTTATTTCCTTTTTCAAAATATGTAAATCATTTTAGAAATAGATTTGTGATTTGTTAGCAAAAATAGCAAAGTTGGAAATGCTCTTTGAACTTTTATTTTAGTCTACCTAATTACTCCTTATTCTCAGGCCTCAGTTTAAACACAGTTTACCCAGGAAAGTCTTTCATGGTACTGCTCCCCACATTAGGATAGATCTTATATTACAAATTTAACTGTTTACAAAAATATCTCTAATTAATTGCTTAATGCCTTTCATTACTGACGATCCATAAGTTATCTTGGAGAATTATGACACAATGTGGTCTGCTGGAGAATGTAATGACAAACCACTTCAGCATTCTTGCCTTGAGAACATCATGAACACTGTGAAAGGGCAAAAAGATACGAAAATGGAAGATGAACTCCCCAGGTGCATAGGTGTCCAATATGCTACTGGAGAAGGGCGCTGAAATAGCTCCAGAAGAAATAAAGAGGCTGAGCCAAACCAAAACAATGTCCAGTTGTGAGATGTGTCTGGTGATGAGAGTAAAATTCAGTGCTGTAAGAACAATATCACATAGGAACCTGGAATGTTCAGTTCAGTTCAGTTCAGTCGCTCAGTTGTGTCCGACTCTTTGTGACCCCATAAACTCCCTATCCACCACCAACTCTTGGAGTTCACCCAAACTCATGTCCATCAAGTCAGTGATGCCATCCAGCCATCTCATCCTCTGTCGTCCCCTTCTCCTCCTGCCCCCAATCCCTCCCAGCATCAGAGTCTTTTCCAATGAGTCAACTCTTCACATGAGGTGGCCAAAGTATTGGAGTCCAGCTTTAGCATCAGTCTTTCCAGTGAACACCCAGAACTGATCTCCTTGAGAATGGACTGGTTGGATCTCCTTACAGTCCAAGGAACTCTCAAAAGTCTTTTCCAATGGCACAGTTCAAAAGCATCAATTATTCAGCATTGAGCTTTCTTCACAGTCCAACTCTCACAATCAACTCTCATCCATACATGACTAAAAAAACCATAGTCTTGACTAGACGGACCTTTGTTGGCAAAGTAGTGTCTGTACTTTTTAATATGCTATCTAGGTTGGTCATAACTTTTCTTCCAAGGAGTAAGCGTCTTTTAATTTCATGGCTGCAGTCACCATCTGCAGTGATTTTGGAGCCCCCCAAAATAAAGTCTCACACTGTTTCCACATCTATTTCCCATGAAGTTATGAGACCAGATGCCATGATCTTCATTTTCTGAATGTTGAGCTTTCAGCCAACTTTTTCGCTCTCCTCTTTCACTTTCATCCAGAGGTTTTTTAGTTCCTCTTCACTTTCTGCCATAAGGGTGGTGTCATCTACATATCTGAGGTTATTGATATTTCTCCCGGCAATTTTGATTCCAGCTTGTGCTGCTTCCAGCCCAGCGTTTCTCATGATGTACTCTGCATATAAGTTAAATAAGCAGGGTGACAATATACAGCCTTGACATACTCCTTTTCCTATTTGGAACTAGTCTGGTGGTCCATGTCCAGTTCTAACTGTTGCTTCCTGACCTGCATACAGGTTTCTCAAGAGGCAGGTCAGATGGTCTGGTAGTCCCATCTCTCTAAGAATTTTCCACAGTTTATTGTGATCCACACCATCAAAGTCTTTGGCATAGTCAATAAAGCAGAAATAGATGTTTCTCTGGAATTCTCTTGCTTTTTCCATGATCCAGCAGATGTTGGCAATTTGATCTCTGGTTGCTTGAATCTGATTGCTGTAAAGAACAATATTGCATAGGAACCTGGAATGTTAGGTCCATGACTCAAGGCAAATTGGAAGTGGTCAAACAGGAGATGGCAAGTGTGAATGTCAACATTCTAGGAATCAGCGAACTAAAATGGACTGGAATGGGTGAATTTAACTCAGATGACCGTTATATCTACTACTGTGGGCAGGGATCCCTTAGAAGAAATGGAGTAGCCATCATGGTCAACAAGAGTCCAAAATGCAGTACTTGGATGCAATCTCAAAAACAACAGAATGATCTCTGTTTGTTTCCAAGGCAAACCATTCAATATCACAGCTATCCAAGTCTATGTGCCAACCAGTAACACTGAAGAAGCTGAAGTTGAATGGTTCCATGAAGACCTACAAGACCTTTTAGAACTAACACCCCCAAAAAGATGTCCTTTTCATTCTAGGAGACTGGAATGCAAAAGTAGGAAATCAAGAAACACCTGGAGCAACAGGCAAATTTGGCCTTGGAATATGGAATGAAGTATGACAAACGCTAATATAATTTTGCCAAAAGAACCTGGAATGTTAGGTATATATGAATCAAGGTAAATTGGATGTGGCTAAGCAGGAGATGGCAAGAATGTTAATTCAGATCACCATTGTACCTACTACTGTGGGCAAGAATCCCTTGGAAGAAGTGAAGTAGCCCTCATAGTCAACAGAAGAATCCAAAATGAAGTACTTGTGTGCAATCTCAAAAAGAACTGAATGGTCAAAGTTTGTTTCCAAGGAAAACAATTCAACATCAGAATGATCCAAGTATATGCTGCAACCACTAATGGGGAAGAAGATGAAGTTGAATGGTTCTGTGATGACCTACAAGATCTTCTAGAACTAGTAGCAAAAAAAAAAAAAAAGCCTTTTTCATCATAGCGTTTGGATCACAAAAGTAAGACTTCAAGAGTTACACAGAGTAACAAGCAAGTTTGGCCTTGGAATACAAAATAAAGCAGGGCAAAGACAAGCAGAGCTTTGCCAAGAGAATGCACAGTTCATAGCAAACACCCACTTCCAACAACACAAGAGAGGACTCTACACAAGGACATTAACAGATGGTCAATACAGAACTCAGAATGATTTTGTCCTTTGCAGCCTAAGATGGAGAAGCTTTATACTATCAGCAAAAACAAGATCTGGAGCTGACTGTGGCTCAGATCATGAACGCCTTATTGCAAAATTCAGACCTAAATTGAAGAAAGTAAGGAAAACCTCTGGGCCATCCATGTATTACTTAAATCAAATCCCTTTTGATTATGCAGTGGAAGTGACAAATAGATTCAAAGGATTGGATCTGGTAGAGTGCCTGAAGAACAATGGATGGAGGTTTGCAACTTTGTACAGGAGATGGTGACCAAAGCCAACCTCAAGATAAAAAAATGCAACAAGACAAAATGGTAGTCTGAGGAGGCCTTTCAAATACCTGAGGAAAGAAGAGAAGCAAAGAGCCAAGGAGAAAAAGAGAGAAACACCCTTTTGAATGAAGAGATCCAAAGAATAGCAAGGAGAGATAAGAAAGCCTTAAGTGAACAATGCAAAGAAAGAGAGGAAAACAATAGAATGGAAATTACTAGAGATCTCTTCAAGAAAATTAGAGATACCAAGGGAACATTTCATGAAAAAATGGGCACAACAAACAATTAAAAAAGAAAAACTATGGACCTAACAGAAGCAGAAGACATTAAGAAGAGGTGGCAAAATTATACAGAAGAACTATACAAAAAAGGCCATAATGACCCAGATATCCATGATGGTGTGGTGACTCATCTCAAAATCCTTCAAGCTAGGCTTCAACAGTACCTGAATTAAGAACTTTAAGATGTACAAGATGGATTAGGAAAGTCAGAGGAGCCATAGATCAAATTGCCAACATCTGTTGTCACCCTGATTATTCAACTTATGTGCAGAGTACATTGTACAGAATGCCAGCCTAGATGAGGCACATGCTGGAATCAAGATTTCTGGGGGAAATAACAATAACCTTGGGCTTCCCTGGTGGCTCAGACTGTAAAGCGTCTGTCTACAAGGCGAGAGACCTGGGTTTGATCCCTGGGTTGGGAAGATCCCCTGGAGAAGGAAATGGCAATCCACTCCAAGACTATTGCCTGGAAAATCCCATGGACAGAGGGACCTGGTAGGCTACAGGCCATGGAGTCGCAAAGAGTCGGACACGACTGAGTGACTTCACTTTCACTTTTAAGATATACAGGTGATACCACTCTAATGGCAGAGGGTGAAGGGGAATTAAAGAGCCTCTTGATGAAGGTGAAAATAGAGAGTGAAAAAGCTAGCTTAAAATTCAGCATTTAAAAAATTAAGATCATGGCATCCCATCCCATCACTTCAATGGCAAATATATGGGGAAAAAGTGGAAACAATGACAGATTTTATTTCCTTGGTCTCCAAAATCACTGTGGATGGTGACTGCAGCCATGAAATTAAAAGATGCTTATTCTTTGGAGAAAAGAAAAGCTGAGACAAAACTCTACAGTATATAAAAAAGAAACATCACTTTTTTGACCAAATTTTTTATTGTCAAAGCTATGATTTTTCCAATAGTCATGTACAGTTGTGAAAGTTGGACTGTAAAGTAGGCTGAGTGCCAAAGAATTGAGTTTTGAACTGTGATGAAGACTCTAGAGAGTCCCTTGTACTTCAAGGAGATCAAACTAGTCAATCCTAAAGAAATCAATCCTAAATATTCATTGGAAAGACTGATACTGAAGCTGAAGTTCCAATACTTTGGCCACCTAATGCAAACAGCTGACCCTTGGGAAAAGCCCCTGATGCTGGTGATAGCTTACAATGAAAGGTGTTGGATTCATGATAGCCAAAAGAAGATTTAGCTTCAGGATCAGGGACCAGGCTCGATAACTCAGAGTTTTCGTGGGGCAGAAGTTTTATTACAGTGACAAAGGACAGAGAAAAATTCTGACATAGACATCAGAAGGGTGACAGAGAATGCCCCCTGGCTAGTCTGATCAAGGCCCTATATATTTTTACCAGTAAAGTGAAAATGAACTTGCTCAGTCATGTCCGACTCTTTGCGACCTTGTGGACTGAAGTGCGCCAGGCTCCTCTGTCCATGGGATTCTCCAGGCAAGAATACTAGAGTGGGTTGTCATTTCCTTCTCCAGGGGATCTTCCCAACCCAGGGATCGAACCAGGGTCTCCTGCATTGCAGGCAGACGCTTTATCCTCTGACCCACCAGGGAAGCCCCTAATTTTTACCAGACCCACTCCCAAATATATGGCTTAAATTAACAAGATTAGAACTAACAATAGGAAGGTATTAGGGAACCCACTCCCACATAAAATAACAGGATTAGTCAGAAGGTTCTAGTTAAGAAGGAGTAACACGTCCTTGAGCAAGATGAATTGTTTTGTTGTGTAATCATTAGCTGTGGACTCAAAGAAAGCTAGTCTTAAAGATTATTGTCATAGAAACTCAGAGTTTAAGAAAAAAAAATCTTATGTGAATAAGACAACAGTGTAGGAAAAAATGTTTGTCCTTTCTCTCCCTCAGAGCCTTGGACCCTTTTCTCCTCCTCGAGAGCCGTGGACCCCTTACTCCTTGAGGGCCCTGGACTCCTTATCAACCTACCTAAGAATTAACTCTCTCACTGGGAAGACGGAGGACAGGAGGAGAAAGGGACAACAGAGGATGAGATGTTTTGATGGCATCACCAACTCAGTGGACATAAGTTTGAGCAAGCTCTGATAGATGGTGAAGGACAGGGAAGCCTGGCATATTCCATGGAGTCACAAATGGTCACAAGTGCCTCATGCACTTCCTGATATACAAAACTGTTTTCAAGGAAATAGTTCTGTAAAATAAAGATTAGTGTTTCTAGCACAATTCCCTTTACATTCAAAGCATTTTATCCAGCTATCTGCATTTGTAATGCTTGTGAGTTTTTCTGTGTAAGACCCAACTGTAATACCTTTCAATACTGTATCACCAGCAACTAAACTAAAAGAGTGTAAATTGATATTTAGCTAGTTTTCACTAGCCATATTGCATGCATGCTTATTTACAAAATCACTATACCTTCAAGCTTTTTCTTCCCTTTTCAATAGGACTGAAATCAATATACATAGTGATAAAATAGGCATCATAAGCATATTAAATTGTCAAATGATTTAGGTTCTAGACGTACACTGAAAAGTTCATCTCTTGATTTACTTAATCACTACTGTTCATTCGTAAATATGTATTTCTTTTATGAATACATTTTCCACCCAAGTACTGGTGTGCTGCTTCTTGGTGTAGTTACAAAACCCTTTACTGATAAAAGCAAATGAAAATTACTTCTTTAATCATACTACCAAATCAAAGAGAAGACATTTAGAGCATTTTTCCCCTAAAATATGGCAGAAAGCAAAATTATTTTGCAAAAAGATTTTATTCTTATACATTGAAAGGAGGGAGGCTGGGCGTGAAGTCAATTTTATTAGTGTACAGAAAATGTTATTTCCATTTTTACAGCTTTTACGTGCTATTTACTATGTGTTGTGATGTACAAGTCGAAAGTTTTCTACAAATAGACCTTCATCAGAGAGCTTAACTATTCAACCACACCTTCCTATGGGAGATGTTGAATTGAATTTTGCAATAATTATTCTTTTTTTTCATTTAACAAATATATATTGTGTTCTCATTAGGTAATAGGTACAAGGCTATGTGAAGCAGTTACAGGGTCACATAGGAAAGTCCTAAACTTAAGGAGCTCATAGTCTTAGACAGACTGGGACAAGTTTATAAATTTCAAGGCTCAAAGCAAAACAAACAAAAAAAAATGCTGAGACCTTTGTTTAAAAAACAGGAAAGAGGAGACATTAAATGTAATAAAATATAAGGTGTCTTTCTTGACCCATTTTTTTTGTTATTTCTTATGTCCTTATTTCCAGTGGCTCACTGACCTAACCCCCAAGGGATATCCTACAGTCAGGAGCTTGTGATCTATTCAAGCATTGTTTGATTTCTGGACCAGCAATGAACAAATCACTCTCTGAATGCACAGTGATATGCCAGCCTAGGGTGGAGACTTCTCAACTGAGACACTCTAGAGCCATACACCTGACCCAGAGTTGCCAGCCTCACCTGGAGCACAGTGTTGCAGTCATCACTGAATAGAAGGAGGAGGGGAAGATGGAGTGGGGCCCAGGGAACAAACCCAGGGAAAGAGGTGGCAGAGGAATGGGGACAGAGAACCCATTCAGTGGAGGTAGAAGGTGATAGGAGTCCAGATACCTGTTAGCCAAGGCTCCAAACCCTTCTCCACCACAACACACACACACACACGCACACACACACACTCAATCCATTTTCCTATTAGACTTCATTATAAAACATAAATTCAAGATACAATTATTAAAATTTTCAGAATAATAATTGTATATCATTGAAACCCAGATGTGGAACCCTTCTGAGAATTGAGCATTATGCAGCTTCATCAGTCATATTCTTGTGAAGCAAGCAAGAAATCATAAACTTTAAAATGTAATTAAAATGTATTGTGATTAGTGAATGGCAGAGTATCATGGAGACCCAGAATAGGAACATGCATCTCAAAAGGGGTATGCCTTTGTGTTTGTGTATCCAGATGGGCAGTCAGGAAAATTTTCTTAAGTGTGACTCCTGAGCTGAATCTTAAAAATGAAAAAGAATGGGCCAACTGAAGAAGCAAGATAAAACTATTTCAAGTAGAAAGAGAAAAATCAGCAAAGACATAGATTCAGTAAAATATTGTGTTTTCAACTTGAAACAGTTCAGTATTTCTGGATAGAAACTGAAGCAGAGAAATAAAGGAAATGAGAAGGTAGAAAAAGCTGGTCAATGTTGGATTTTATGTGTCTGCTTAAGGAGCTTAGATGTAATTGTGTATAAAATTGAGTCACCAAAGTTATGAAATATGGAAGTATCATGGCCAAAATAATAACATGCATTTCATCTGATGACAGTCTGATGAAAGAATACAAACAGTCTGATGAAAGAATACAAACTAGAACTGGACAGACCTTTCTCAATGCTATTTTATTATTGAAATATAGAATCAGTCTAAAGTGGGGTAAAGAAGAGGGAGTAAATTAGATTCATATTTAATAACTAAGATGTCCACAATGTAACAGATGTAACTCAGATTAACCTGAATACAGTGATTAACAGTGATTAAGTTTACTTAAGTGTGTTTCTGTTTGTGTGTATTGTCATTTGTCCAAGTTTGAAGTTAAGAGTTATGATATAAATAAGTTTTGCATTTATATATTCCACTTATTTATTCAGAATAAAAATTTGAAATATTCCTTATCTAACCCAAACTTTTGCATTGGTGAACTTGATAATATTATCATTGCTACTTAATATTTATAATAAACTTCACAAGTGAAGATAATGGAGATAAGACCATGAACTATATTTGAACAGACTAGCTTGGTTGTACCATGTGAAGTCAAAGAGCTCTCCAACATATGGTAGGACTGTTTGGGACTGTTTCTTGCTTGATTGTAGACCTGTCCTAAAAATGACTGGAGAATGGTATGTTATTTCATCCGTGTCTGAATCTTAAGAAGTCTCTGGCTTTTTTTTTTTTTTAAGTTTGTCTGTTTATATTTTTATCCTAGCATTGAAATACTGAGTTCATGAACTCATAAAAAAATGAAAATGATAACATTAAGTATTATTATTGAATCCTAATTCTGTGTCTCACTCTATGGTAGGCACTTCCTAAGCCTCATCTTCTTAATCCTTGACCTCAAATCCTTGGGTTATACAGAGCAAACCTAAACCTAAGTAAGTTTGTAATAGGTTCAAGGCCATAGATCCCAGAAGTACCTGCTGTAGGATTCTGCCTTCAGAATACCTACCTATAAACGCTACTAAGGCCTCAAGGACAAAGTGGATAGCCTGTTTTTGTTTTTGTTTTGTTTTCAAGAAATGAATCTTAAAATCACTTACTGTGCTCATATGTGGTTCAGCCCAATACTCATTGGTTATGAGTTCCCAAAGTTTAATAGAAATAAAATGACCTTTTGCCCTGAGTGTCTCTTCCACATGTTTCTTTCAGGAACCTGAAGTATCTGGACAAACTGGTCAGAATTTGACCATTCAAAATCACAGAAATTTATTTATTTATTTATTTTCTGAAACAGCAAGAACAGAAGATTCCAAGGTTATTAAAATTTTACTGACAAATTTGGAAAACTACTCATTTATGAATCATTGTCTTGCTCTTTTGGGTCCTTGAGATTCCAATGTGTGTATTAGGGAGCAAGGAGTTTCCCTATACCAAAAAGCAATTCTCAGATACCAATGGAGTGCCCTCCATTAAACTCAATTCTAAAACTATCTACCCAGAGATAGCATCAATTTCTATAGGCTGAGAATTCAGTCCTACAAGACTACCTGCCCCTCTGACCCCCACTTCCACTGCCAGTGACAAACCCAGGTATTTATTACCAGTGCTTCTGATTGACAAGCTACAGATTGGAAGTTCTAAGACCTTGGGTTAGATTAATTTGCTAGAGTGGCTCACAAAACTTAGAGAAATATTTTACCTACTAGATCAACAGTTTATTATAAATGTATCTAACTCAAGAACAGTCAGATGATAGAGATGAATGGGGCATGGTATATGGGACAGAGTACAAAACTTCTATGTTCTAAGTATGCCACTCTCCCCAAATCACCACGTGTTCACCAACTCAGAAGCTCTCTAAACCAAGTACTTTTGGATTTCTATTGATACTTCATTACACAGGAATCATTGATTGCATCATTGTCCATGAGCAATAAATTCAACCTCCAGCTCTGCTCTTTCTGAAAGGTCAGAGTGGGTGAGACTGGAAAGTTCAACCCTCTAATCATTTGACTGGTACTCCTGGTAACAAGCCTTCATCCGTGGGTGCTGTTCAAAAGTCACCTCATTAACACGTCCAAAGACAACTTTAACTGTATCACTTAAGAAATTTCAGTTTAGTCCCAAGAAGGAACAAAGACTAGCAACATATTTCTTACTAAGAATCATGATATCATATCTATACATATCATAATAATGGGCTTCCCTGGTAGCTCAGATGGTAAAGTGTCTGCCTACAATGCGGGAGACCTGGGTTTGATCCCTGGGTTGGGAAGATCCCCTGGAGAAGGAATAGATATCATTTATCAAGGCACTTTAAAAACACTTAAGTTTTATAAGAATTTACCCTTTAAATTATCTTTTTACATAAGAAATATGGGACTCAGTCAGAATTACAAATATTTTAATAATGTTAATATAGAGGGGAAGTATAAAGAAAATGGTTGTATGCCTTACGAAGGAAGAAATTAAAACATGACTAAGTCACCTGAGCTCTTGTCTTTGAGAATTTCGTTTCTAGTAAATATATTCACAAATATTTATCATCTGTAAATTCCTGAATTTACTAATTTAAAGTATAAGAAGCTATATTATTTTAATTGTTTCAGTTTTTCAGTGTATCAAAATTTTTCAAATGGATTGCATAATTTGTTTCCTCCAGGAAACAGTTATTAATATTCTGTAATATTTATGAAGTTGGAAAATATAAATATGAGCACCATTTAAATTATATAGCTGAACAATTTCTTAGTACAAACTGGGTATCAATCAACTGGGAGAGAATAAATTCTGTAGTAGTAATGAATGGTGGTGGTTATATTTTGTATACATATTTTATATGTGTGGAACTTGGATCCAGGAAGGATTTTGCATGTCAGTGATGTTGCAGCTAGTTAATTTGAAATGCATTATTTATAGAAACATGGTCTCCTTTTACTCATAGAAAATGCTGTAGCTGCTATTCTTAACATCCTTGATATTAATGCTTATAAAAAGAATGGAAACAGACAATATAAAGTGAGTAATTCTGAAAGAATCAAGCACAATTCTATCTGTATATCAGTATTCCTAGTAATAGAACTTATATTGTAGTTCCCCTTTTCCAGCTACTTATAACTTTTCTACCTAAGGGAGGCATTACATTAAAGCTTAGGAAGCAATAGATTAGAAAATCTATTTTCATTTTATATGTTTTCTTCAGCAATATAGGTTAAAAAAAAAAAAAAAAACTACTAATATTAAGAGACCCAGAGAAGAAAATTTCTATCCAAGTTAGTATGCTAGTTAAGCATGTATCGTACAAACCAGTATAAACTAATAGAAAAAAACACTGGATTCTGAGCATGATTTCTGAAATATGACCTTATATTCAAATCCATTGATATACCTAAATGCATTCAGATAGGAAATCTAAAGCAGATTCGGAGTGTGTAGTCTTAAACTAGAGGGATTTGAATCACAGAATCTTAGACTATTGGAAAGAGTGCTGATACCCTTGAATGCTACAAAGCAGAGATCCTGGGTTATATTTTTGGTTTTGCCCCTTTCTTGTTGATGTATTTATTCAGATCACTTCACTTCTTTTTGCCTCTTCTTCCTATATGTAAAATTAGAAAATGGTCTCTTGATTTCACTGGTCTCTTCAATGCTATAAATATTTATCAATTCATTCATTGTAACTCACATGCTACATGGGTCTTATATCCTCCTTCCCACTTGAGATCCAGATATGATTGGCCTAAATGGAAATTTTCATGCTCTGGAATTCCAGAATTGGCCCTAAGTATTTTGAAGTGGATTGGAATATGGTAAAAGTGATTCATATTCTCATGATTTCTTTACTTCATTGGTTTATATGCTTTCTTGCCATGCAATATATGCAGAATCCGACCAGAATACTGTCAACCAGGACTTGAAAATGAGTCACCCTTTCAAGTGAGGAAAAATAAAGCAAAACAAACCACCACCTGCACACACGCAAAAATACACACACCACTTTAACCCAAGAAATGCAGTTGTTTGTTAAATGTTATTGAAGATTTGGAAAAAGATAGGAAGGAGAATGTGATATCAGAGCAATATAAACACATTCAAATTAAGTATTAGCAAACCTGTTTCATGAAGTTCCTGTGGCCACTGAAGGCTTATGTGTAGTAAGTCGCTTACATGGTAAGAATTACTTACATGGTAAGTTGCTTCATTGGTGTATAACTCTTTGCAACCCTATGGACTGTAGTCTGTCAGGCTCCTCTGTCCATAAGATTCTACAGACAAGAATATCAGAATGGGTTGCCATGACCTCCTCCAAAGGATCTTCCTGACACAGGGATCAAACATGCATCTCTTGCATCTCCTGCTCTGGCATGCATGTTCTTTAGCCCTAGCATCACCTGGGAAGCTCCTGAGGACTTGTAATACCTATTTAAACCTCTGTAGTCTGAAATTCTGGAGACGGAAATGGCAACCCAGTCCAGTACTCTTGCCTGGGAAATCCCATGGACAGAGGGGCCTGGTAGGCTACAGTTCATGGAGTCGCAAAGAGTCGGACACAACTGAGTGACTTCACTTTCACTTCTCACTTTCATGCATTGGAGAAGGAAATGGCACCCCACTCCAGTGTTCTTGCCTGGAGAATCCCAGGGATGGGGGAGCCTGGTGGGCTGCCATCTATGGGGTTGCACAGAGTCAGACACGACTGAAGTGACTTAGCAGCAGCAGCAGCAGCCTGAAATTCACTGGATTGTTTCATGCTTCTATTTTCCCTTCTTGTCAGTTCTTCTTTATCTTTCTCATGGGAACACCAAATCTCTCATTTTATCCTGCTGATAATTGTGACTTTTCTTGATGCCAACACACACTCACCTCATGGTCCACCTTCCTTATTTTTACCCCATTATAGAAAGTTGCTGCTGGGTTTAAATTCTTGTACTTTCTTTAATATTAGTACAAAATTTACCAAGCACTATGCTGGATATGGGTCATATCATTTACAAAGTAGAAAGAATTAATATTTGAACATGTCAAATACTTGGAAGAAGCAGACAGGTGATTAACCACACCTTTACTCACACTGAGCAAAGAGAATATGGTAGAGTTATTAAAAGTTTTTCTCTTGGGAACCAGCACATTGGAACATGTATTACTGGAAAGTATGTATGACTTAAAGGTAATTATTAAAACTAATAAATACTTTTATATGGAAAATGTGACTGACGTTTGTAAACTTTCAAGCTGCATTCCACAACAGATGTATTCCTAATTTCAACCCTACCTAAATGATATGCTTGTTAGAACTAAACTTCACTGTGTATGAGCAGCTTAGGATCCTTTGGTTCTTTCACTTTCTATGCAATTGTTTTTTAAGAACTTCAGGCAGTAAATTCACATAGAAATAAAGGTATTTGTTAGGATATAAGGACAAAGCTCTAGCTGCTAGAAGAATCAATGGTTGAGAAATAGATGGCTGACTGCCCAGTTATCTCTTTGGTACAGACTCTGAGTGACTGAACTAGATATCAGGAAGAGGCAGAAAGATGAAGTGACACCCATTTTCCTTTCAGTCTAGCAGACTTTTTATGGTGGGAAAGCCTGTGTTCATCACTGAGAATTCTGACTCCAATACCATTGTCCTGTAGTTAGTGAAAATACCACTCATAATCAGGCATTATGTTGGTTTTCAGCCTTCCCTTTTGGAGTTATCAATTTTAATTTATTTTTTATTTTCAAATAGTTTAATAGGAATTTGAGAGACAATACCACAATTTTCTAGCTGGGTGATGTTTTAGACTCAAAATGGCTTTAAACAATATAAAGATTATATGTTATGTTAATAGTGACATCAATAGTGTAGGGATAGCTTGTGAAATATAACAATCATCATAAAAACTTAAAAGGATAATGACAACAAATAACTTTATTATCTGAGAAATATTTTTGAGATTCATTTCCAAGCCCCAACAGAAAAGAAGATGAGTCTTTATTAAGCTTACTGGTGACACTATATGTCATAGTGTAAGAGAAAAGTTATTTGGTTTTCTGAGTGAACTCTGGGAGTTGGTGATGGACAGGGAGACCTGGCGTGCTGCGATTCATGGGGTCGCAAAGAGTTGGACACGACTGAGTGACTGAACTCAATTGAATGGTTTTTAAATTATTGCTAGGATCTGAATATATTTCCTTAAGATTCATATATGTTGAAATCCTAATACTCAAAAATGAGAATATGTGGCACCTTTGAGGGTGATTAAGTTATGAGGACAGAGTTCTGATGATTGGAACTATTGCCCTTATGAAGGAGACCCCAGAGAGTTAGCGTATCTTTCTGTCATTTGTAAATACGGTGAAAACTCAGAACCAGAAGTGGTCCCTAATGCAAGCATGCTGGTGACTTGATACTGGACTTCCACCCTGAAAAAACTTTCAGAAATAAATGTTTTTGTTTATATGCCACCCAATCTATGATATTTCTGTTATAACAGCCCAAACGGGTAAGATAAGTGTTACTAGATTACTAATGAATTCATGCATTCACTCGTCATCAGTTCATTCATTCAACCTGAGTTCACCATTTGCTTCTAGGTGAAATGTTGCAAAACTGTCAAACAATGTCATGTAAGTGTTGTACTTCTTGTTTTTTTAAGCCACAAAAAGTCCATCTAAAAATTAGTGAAATATTGAAGGGGACTGATCCCATTCCTTGACCTTTATGATGTAATGTTGGTACCATTTATAATTATGAAATTAATGCTATTACATAGTGATAATTATAGATATAATATGAGTTAGAGTGCTTTTGCACTAATTTATAGGTTATTCCCATAAAGAAGACCAAGCGGCAAAGAACTGATGTTTTTGAATTGTGATGCTGAAGAAGGCTCTTCAGATTTCCTTGGACAGCAAGATCAAACCAGTCAGTCCTAAAGAAATCAACCCTGAATATTTATTGGGAGGACTGATGCTGAAGCTGAAGTTCCAGTTCTTTGGCCACCTGATGCAAAGAGCCAACTCATTGGAAAAGACCCTGATGCTGGGAAAGATTGAGGGCAAGAGGAGAAGGGGGTGACAGAGGATGAGATGTTTGGATGGCATCAATGACTCAAAGGACATAAGCTTGAGCAAACTCAGGGAGTTACTGAAGGAAAGGGAAGCCTGGCATGCTGCAGTCCATGGGGACACAAAGAGTCAGACATGATTTAGCAACTGAACAACGTGCCTATTTTACTTAATACTTACCTATATGACACTTGGATTTTTTAATTCTTATTTCTGAAATGATTTTCATTTTCATATGAGACTTCTAGTCCTAAAGTTCATTTACATTTCTTATTTGAATCTATAAATAAATAATTTTATAAGGTTGCTCCTTGCTTAAAAATGCTTCAGTAATTTCCAGGTTAAAAAAAGCAGCACTTTTAGAAAGCACTATCAAGTGACTAAAGGATGTGGATACCCTAATATGTGGAGAAATATGCCAACAAGATACAAACCTCTCAAACATTTTGAGAGAATCAAACACATGTTTAAATCAGGACTTAGTAGTGTCTAGGACATTGCATTAAGCACAGATATGCTACAGTATTCCAGATGTCCAACTTCCCTTTAATGTCATCATTCATAGGTTCTTGTTTTGCAACTAAACAAAAAACATGCTTCCACAGAAATCTAATTTAGTGAGCCATAGATTCCTTTGTAGGTAATCAAATTACTCTTGAATACAGCATCTGTTTTCATAAGAAGTAGTGATAGCCTCACATAATTAATGCACAATTGTTAGACACTCAGTCATGTCTGATTCTTTGCAACCCCATGGACTGTAACCCTTCAGGTATCTCCATCCATGGGATTTCCCAAGCAAAAAAATGGGAGTGAACTACCACTTCCTTCTCCAGGGGATCTTCCTGACTCAAGAATCCAACCCACGACCCCTGCATTGAAGGCAAAATCTTTACCATCTGAGCCACCAGGGAAGCCCCAATTAATACACAGAAATATAGTAAAAGATGAACAGAGTGCTTCTGAAGAGTCTCTTGGAAAATGAGTGTCTTTATGGCTCACAGGTAAACTTGCATACACCAAAAAATATATGTGTGTATGTATATGTATATGTGTGTGTGTGTGTGTGTGTATGTGTATATATATATAATGGGCATTCATTTCAGTTTAGTTCAGTCGCCCAATCATGTCTATTTGTGACCCAAGGGACTGCAGCATGCCAGGTTTCCCTGTCCATAATCAACTCCCAGAACTTGTTCAAACTCATGTTCATTGAGTCAGTGATGCAATCCAACAATCTTATTCTCTGTCATCCCCTTCTCCTTCCACCTTCAATCTTTTTCAGCATCAGGTTCTTTTCCAATGAGTTAGTTCTTCACATCAGGTGGCCAAAGTATTGCAGTTACAGCTTCAGCATCAGTCCTTCCAATGAATATTCAGGACTGGTTTCCTTTAGGATGGACTGGTCTGATCTTCTTGCAGTCCAAGGGACTCTCAAGAGTCTTCTCCAACACCACAGTTTAAAAGCATGATTCTTTGGCACTCATTTTCTTTATAGCCCAACTCTCGCATACATGCATGACTACTGGAAAAACCACAGTTTTAACTAGGTGGACCTTTGTCAGCAAAGTAAAGGCTCTGCTTTTTAATAAGCTGTCTAGGTTGGTCATAGCTTTTCTTGCAAGCAGCAAGCGTCTATTTTAACTCCATGGCTGCAGTCACCATCTGCAGTGATTTTGGAGGCCCCCAAAATAAATGCTGTTGCTGTTTCCATTGTTTCCCCACCTATTTGCCACGTAGTGATGGGACCAGATGCCGTGATCTTCATTTTTTGAATGTTGACTTTCAAGCCAGCTTTTTCACTCTCCTTTTTACCTTCATGAAGACGCTCTTCAGGTCCTCTTTGCTTCCCACCATAACTAGTCAATCTAATCACACTAGGACCACAGCCTTGCCTAACTCAATGAAACTAAGCCATGCCCATTGGGCAACCAAAGGCAGGCGGGTCATGGTGGAGAGGTCTGACAGAATGTGGTCCACTAGAGAAGGGAATGGCAAAACACTTCAGTATTCTTGCCTTGAGAACCCCATGAACAGTATGAAAAGGTAAAATGATAGGATACTGAAACAAGAATTCCCCAGGTCAGTAGGTGCCCAATATGCTACTGGAGATCAGTGGAGAAATAACTCTAAAAAGAATGAAGGGATGGAGCCAAAGCAAAAGCAATACCCAGCTGTGAATGTGACTGGTGATAGAAGCAAGATCTGATGCCGTAAAGAGCAATATTGCATAGGAACCTGGAATGTCAGGTCCATGAATCATGGCAAATTGTAACTGGTCAAACAAGAGATGGCAAGAGTGAATGTCAACATTCTAGGAATCAGTGAATTAAAATGGACTGGAATGGGTGAATTTAACTCGGATGACCATTATATCTACTACTGTGGGCAAGAATCCCTCAGAAGAAATGGAGTAGCCATCATGGTCAACAAAAGAGTCCAAAATGCAGTGCTTGGATGCAATCTCACAAATGACAGAATGATCTCTGTTCGTCTCCAAGGCAAACCATTCAATATCACAGTTATCCAAGTCTATGCTCCAACCAGAAATGCTGAAGAAACTGAAGTTGAACTGTTTTATGAAGACCTACAAGACCTTTTAGAACTAACACCTCAAAAAGATGTCCTTTTCATTAGAGGGGACTGGAATGCAAAAGTAGGAAGTCAGTAAACACCTGGAGTAACAGGCAAATTTGGCCTTGGAATATGGAATGAAGCAGGGCAAAGACTAATAGAGTTTTGCCAAGAAAATTCACTGGTCATAGCAAACACCCTCTTCCAACAACACAAGAGAAGACTCTACACATGGACAACACCAGATGGTCAACACTGAAATCAGATTGATTCTGTTCTTTGCAGCAAAGATGGAGAAACTCTATACAGTCAGCAAAAACAAGACCAGGAGCTGACTGTGATTCAGATCATGAACTCTTTATTAGCAAATTCAGACTGAAATTGAAGAAAGTAGGGAAAACTGAGAGCCATTCAGGTATGACTTAAATCAAATCCCTTATGATTATACAGTGGAAGTGAGAAATAGATTTAAGGGCTTAGATCTGATAGATAGAGTGCCTGATGAACTATAGAATGAGGTTTGTGACATTGTACAGGAGACAGGGATGAAGACCATCTCCATGGAAAAGAAATGAAAAAGGAAAATGGCTGTCTGGGGAGGCCTTACAAATAGATGTGAAAAGAAGAGAGGCAAAAAGCAAAGGAGAAAAGGAAAGATATAAGCATCTGAATGCAGAGTTCCAAAGAATAGCAAGAAGAGATAACAAAGCCTTCTTCAGTGATCAATGCAAGAAATAGAGGAAAACAACAGAATGGGAAAGACTAGAGACCTCTTCCAGAAAATTAGAGATACCAAGGGAACATTTCATGCAAGGATGGGCTCAATAAAGGACAAAAATGGTATCTACCTAACAGAAGCAGAAGATACTAAGAAGAGGTGGCAAGAATACACAGAAGAACTGTACAAAAAAGATCTTCACAACCTGGATAATCACGATGGTGTTATCACTCACCTAGAGCCAGACATCCTGGAATGTGAAGCCAAGTGGGCTTTAGACAACATCACTATGAACAAAGCCAGTGGAGGTGATGGAATTCCAGTTGAGCTATTTCAAATCCTGAAAGATGATGCTATGAAAGTACTGCACTCAATATGCCAGCACATTTGGAAAACTCAGAAGGGGCCACAGGACTGGAAAAGTTCAGTTTTCATTCAAATTCCAAAGAAAAGCAATGCCAAAGAATGCTCAAACCGCCGCACAATTGCACTCATCTCACATGCTAGTAAAGTAATGCTCAAAATTCTCCAAGCCAGGCTTCAGCGATACGTGAACCGTGAAATCCCTGATTTTCAAGCTGGTTTTAGAAAAGGCAGAGGAACCAGAGATCAAATTGCCAACATCCGCTGGAACATAGAAAAAGCAAGAGAGTTTCAGAAAAACATCTATTTCTGCTTTATTGACTATGCCAAAGCCTTTGACTGTGTGGATCACAATAAACTGTGGAACATTCTGAAAGAGATGGGAATACCAGACCACCTAACCTGCCTCTTGAGAAATCTGTGTGTAGGTCAGGAAGCAACAGTTAGAACTGGACATGGATCAACAGACTGGTTCCAAATAGGAAAAGGAGTACATCAAGGCTGTATATTGTCACCCTGCTTATTTAACTTATATGCAGAGTACATCATGAGAAATGCTGGTCTGGAAGAAGCACAAGCTGGAATCAAGATTGCCGGGAGAAATATCAATAACCTCAGATATGCAGATGACACCACCCTTATGGCAGAAAGTGAAGAGGAACTAAAAAGCCTCTTGATGAAAGTGAAAGAGGAGAGCAAAAAAGTTGGCTTAAAGCTCAACATTCAGAAAATGAAGATCATGGCATCCGGTCCCATCACTTCATGGGAAAAAGATGGGGAAACAGTGGAAACAGTGTCAGACTTTATTTTTCTGGCTTCAAAATCACTGCAGATGGTGACTGCAACCATGAAATTAAAAGACGCTTACTCCTTGGAAGAAAAGTTATGACCAACCTAGATAGTATATT
>NW_024070185.1:92004837-92190618 GCF_014754425.2 Oryx dammah
TTCTAGCATCTTAAAACAGAACTTTAGATCACTGCTGAGTAAAATTTGCATTATAGAGTCAAACAGTAAATGTTTTAAGCTTTGAAGACTGAAGTGCATATATTCTATATAATGTACAGATGCACATTAATATGTTTATATATAATAACCATTTAAAAATTCAAAAGCCATTCTTATTTGGTGGGCTATAAAAAGGTCCATACCAGGATTTGGCTCATTGGACATAGTGTGCCAACTCCTGCTTTAGATCACTAATTTTATATATTCCTTCTTTTCTAATATAAGCACTTAAAGGTAAAAATGTCCTTCTAAGAACTGCTTTAGCTGAATCTCACAAATGGTAATATGTTATCATTTCAATCTCATTAATTTTGAAATTTGTTAATTTTTTTCTCTCTTTTCACCACATTTTCTCTTGAAGCTGTAAAATTTCTAAGTACTTAGAGGAGGTTCTAGATATATCACTGTTACTAATTTCAAGTCCATGTGGTCACAGAGGTACTGTCTCAGATTTCAGCTTTTTGTAACTTATAGAGATTGTTTTTGTGACTTAGCAAGTGTCATAAATTGTTGAATGTATGCTTCTAAACAATGTCATTTTGGTCAAAATGGTTAAAGATGTTCTGTACCATTATTGGAGCTTCCCAGGTAGCATTAGTGGTAAAGAATCTGCCTGCCAGTACAGAAGATGTCAGAGCTGTGAGTTCTATCCCTGTGTCAGGAAGAAGCCCTGGAGAAGGGCACAGCAACTCACTCGTTATTTTTGCGTGGAGAATTCCATGGACAGAGGAGCCTGGTGGGCTACAGTCCATAGGGTCATAAAGAGTCAGACACAACTGAAGTGACTTAGCATGCATGTGCACTTTTACTGATATTTTATCTCATTGCTCAATAACTGAGAGAGGTGCATTAAAATCTCAAAATATGTGCATTTATCTATTTCTTCTGTTTGTATCTGTCGATTTTTACTTTACTTTTTTTGAACCTCTGGTTTAGGTACAGAACACATTTTTTATTGTTTGTTTTTTTTTTTTCCCCCTGTGGAACTAATCTGTTTTTCATTTAGAAACATGTCTCTATCTCTGGTACCAGAATTTTTCTTCATCATCCTTTTTGTCTACTTGATATTTCTTTTTGACTCTTAATTTCAATCTCTGTGTGTCTTTATATTTAAATATGTAATTTCTGGGCTTCCCAGGTGGTGCTAGTGGTAAAGAAACCTCCTGCCAATGAAGGAGACATTAGAGACACAGGTTCAATCCCTGAGTCAGGAAGATACCCTGGAGAGGGCATGGCAACCTACTCCAGTGGAGAATCCCATTGACACAGGAGCCTGGTGGGCTATGGTCCATAGGGTCACAAAGAATCAGACGTGACTGAAGCAACTTAGTACCCACATATAACTTCTAAACCATGTATATCAGTCCTTGCTGGGTTTATTTTTCCTTTATACTCATATCTGCCTGCTAATTATAGTAATTAGTCCATTTACACTTATGTAATTATAGATATGAATAGATTTATATAATAGATATGATTGTATTTATGTTTCCCATTCTAATAATTGTTTTCTGTTTTTACTGTTTTTGCTCCTTTGTGATTCATTTCTAACTTTCTTTCAAGTTAATTGAATTTTTTAAGATTCCCTTTTATCTTTTCATTCTTTGCCATACCTCTTAGCATTAATTTTTAATGATTTCTTTCTATAATGTTTTCCAAGATAATTAGAGTTAAAGTTAGACCTCTTCATATAAAATTAAAGAACCTTGAAATCACCACTTTGTCCTATGGTTTCTGTATGTATTACATCTATATATGTCACTAAACGCATAGTATGTTAAAATGTTTTAAATAATCATATGTATTTTAATTTAATAAATAGAAAAATAATCTTTTATGTTAACTCATATATTCACCATTTATGTTACTGTTCCTTCCTGAAGAGAAAATTTCTGTCTGGTATCATTTCCAACAACTTGAAAAACTTTCTTTGCCAATTCTTTTCAAGTAGATCTGATGATGGCAAGTTGTGTTAATTTTAATTTTTCTGAAATTTTTTTTATTTTACATTTATTCTTGAAAGATATTTTGCAAAATATACAATTCTGTCTTCTGGCTGCAATTGTTTCCAATGACAAGTTAGAAGTCATATTTATTGTTATCTCCCTAATGTAAGATCTGCTCTCTAGATTCTGGAGAAGGCAATGGCAACCCACTCCAGTACTCTTGCCTGGAAAATCCCATGGACCGAGGAGAGCCTGGTAGGCTACAGTCCATGGGGTCGCGAAGAGTCAGACATGACTGAGAGACTTAACTTCACTTTTCACTTTCATGCATTGGAGAAGGAAATGGCAACCCACTCCAGTATTCTTGCCTGTAGAATCCCAGGGACAGGGGAGCCTTGTGGGCTGCCGTCTATGGGGTCACATAGAGTCAGACATGACTAATGCAACAGCAGCAGCAGCAGCAGCTCTCTAGATTTGGTGTTTATCTGGTTTTTAGCAATTTGTCTTTCATGCACCTGGGTGTAGTTTTCTTTGTCTTTGTACTACTCATGGTTTAATGTTTATATGAAACCTGTAAATGAATATTTTGTATTAGCTGGGAAAATTTTGACCATTATTTTTCTAAATATTTACCCTGTTCTCTCTTTTCTATTTCTAGGGTTTCAATTATATGTATGTTTGGCATTTGATATTTATCCCACAAATCACTGAAAATTCACTCTTTTCCCAATCTTTTGCTTTTTCTTATTGAGTTTGTATAGTCTCCATTGATTTATCTTCAACTTCATTGACTTTTTCTTCTGTAATCTTCAATCTTATTTTAAGACCTCAATTTACTTTTATTTTTTTCAAGCATTGCTTTTTAGGTCTAGAATTTCAGTTTGGTTTTATTTTATGGTTTCTATTTCTGTATTGAGATTGTTTGCATTTTCACTCATTATGAGCATATTTTCCTTTACATTCTTAAATGTAGTTATAGGAGCTGATTTTAAATCATTATCTCCTAGATCCAACATCTTATGTCACATAAAGTTTGGTCTCCATCGACTGACTTTACTTTTGAATATAGGTCATAATTTTTCATTTCTGTTTAAATTGTTGTTTTCCCAGCATCATTTATTGATTAAATTATTATTTCTCTAGTAGGGGAACATATATTATTATAGCATAAATTTGTAGCTATAACAAGTTTCCCCACAGGTCTGTAATTACCAGAAAAACCTGGTACTAATGTATTTTTATATTTTTAAAATAAGAAAACTACATCAATCAGAAAACAAGATTTGCATTTGGTTCTTCTCTGAGATTTCATTTTAGAATATTTGACATCTAGTTCACTTGCTTAATCTCTTATGGAGATCCTTTCATTCCTTTGACCATTGGACCTAAATCTCAAAGCATTTGAAAGATTTATTTTCTCTTCAGCACCGACTTCAGTCTTATGTTTTCATACTTGAATGATATTTTCTATTCAGTTCCAAAGTGATATTATTTTTACAAGTCAACTTCTAAGACAATGCAGGGTTTAGGGGAGGGAGGAGGCAAAGACGGAAGTTAACTTGGTGCTATACTTTTTATGGAAAGAAAATTCTACTGTGTGTCTGTCATTTTATACATAAGTAAACTTAAATTGTTAGCTCTGATTGTGATGGTAACTGGTTACATCATAGAAAGCTCACTGTATTTGAGGTGCTCCTCTAAACATATTCATTAACTCATTTAAAATTTTCAACAACGGTGTGAAGTTGGTACTATTATTATCATCTTATTATCATCTCATTTTTGAAATGAAGGTTTGAAATATTAAATAATGTGGAGAAAAAAAGATTTGAAATGAAGTAGTATGAATCACTCACTATACTTAACTGCCAAGACAAGGAAAAGGAGGAAGCAGAGGAAGAGGAAATTGTTCAAAGCAGGAACAGAACTGCAGCATTAGTCTTTATGCTACGTACCTTGTTGTGCCCAAATGCTTCCCTAAGCTGCAAAACACTCCACATGCAGCACAGAGATGGCTGGCTGATGACAAAAAGTTTAGCAAGACCATGAGCGTGGATATGTGGTTCAAATGTAAGATAAATCCCTATACTAGAGGTTGAACCTCATAAATTATTAAAATCAGTAACTCATTCTACTTGCTATGAAACCTCCCTTAGCAAGCAAAATTCTAAATGTAATTATCTCTTCTCTATAATGATTAAGAAGAATAAAAAAGTAACTTTCTAACTAAAAACCTAAATTTTATATCACAAAATAACAACCACTTATATAAATATTTTATAGTTGTGTATGTTTGTATGTGTGTGTTAAGTCACTTCAGTCATGTCTGACTCTGCACAACTCTATGGACCGTATCCTGCCAGGCTCCTCTGTCCATGGGATTCTCCAGTCAAGAATACTGGAGTGGGTTGCCATGCCCTTCTCAGGGATCTTCCCAACCCACTGATCAAACCCACATCTCTCATGTCTCCTGCATTTACAGGTGGGTTCTTTACCGCCAGTGCCACCTGGGAAGCCCCATGTATATAAACAGATTTGACCAAAACATTCATTCAGTGTTTCAGTGAAAAAAAAATCATAGAGGTCCTATAGTACTTTGGGAAGGAAAAAGTATAACAAAAACTGGTCTAGCTTTAATCCATAAATAAAGGGGTAGATATTTATGTGCAGTTTAAACAGTTTTTCTCTAATATGTTGATGAAATTAACATGTATTATGCAACTGTATAATCAAAGACTTAAAAGAGTAAAGGAAATTTCTTCTATAAAAGAACGTTACTTATTTTTTTACATGATATATTTTTCTCCAAAGTTGTTGAAAATTTGTAATACCATATGGCATTGTGTTTGTTTATATGCATGAAATTGAAATTTTTAAAAACTCATTTTATCTTTAATTCTAGACTTGCTCCTGGTCAAATATATACTAAAATATACATATTTCTTGTAACAGAACAGATAGTATATCTCCCTGATGATTAAACTTAAGTTTTTTTTATTCCACAAGTATTAATTATCTATGCAAAGAGTTGATTTTCCTGTAAAAATCTTGACAGTTTCACACATTTATTCTTCCCTACAGAAATATTCAGTGTGAACTTTGGTTAATCTGAGAGAAATAAAGTAGTTGAATTTCCCTACTTACGAATACTTCAAGAAGGTCAGTTTTTCCTGTCTATCTCAGAACTCCTCTATAGAAATTTAATAATGACTCATTGGAAAAGACCCTGATGCTGGGAGGGATTGGGGGCAGGAGAAGGGGACAACAGAGAATGAGATGGCTGCATGGCATCACTGACTCAATGCACATGAGTTTGGGTGAACTCCGGGAGTTGGTGATGGACAGGGAGGTTGCAAAGAGTCAGACATGACTGAGCAACTGAACTGTACTGAACTAAATTAAGTCCAGAAAAAAAATCTAAAACAACTGATAAATTGCTATTCCTTTAAGGCAATCAACAACTAAATCTTGGAAAGTAAAAACAAATTTTGATTTATTATGAAATTCATACATTTATTAGATACAGGCCAGACCAATATTTGTAAGGGCCTGTTTGGAGAATGCATATAGAAATTGCCCAAATCAGTGAAAATATATTAACTTTGACCAACTAATTTTTATCAGTTAGATATTATTAAACATAGTCAAAATGTATTATAGATTAGTCTAATCTACAAAAACACTGTGAAAGACAGTGCTATTCATGAGAACATTAAAGAGTTGTGTTAGTAAGATGCTGAGTTACTCTTTTCTCTTCTGATTTCCAGTGTACTAGGATTTGCTATTTTAATGCAGAAGGAAACCTTAGGGCCTTTTGGTATTTGAGTGAACTTTAAATACTAAATCTATTCTGGCATTGCTGAGCCAGTCTGTTCAATCTGCATTCGCAAAGCCATGTCTTCATTGGAACAGTGAAAAATTAAAATATATGATTAAAAATTGAAAGCTCTGCTACTGCCCTCCTTCACATTTATTAATGTAATGTTAAATTCTAACCTCTGAATTTGTAATTTGCCTGATTAAATAGAGAACATCTAAGGTTTGCAATGCGTATGAGATTTGAAAAACCAACCAATTACTTTAATACAGTTACCAAGATATGTATTCATATTATTTAAGAAATTAATTTATTTTCAAGCTTTCTAAACTATATGCTTTTAAAAATTGAGATATAATTGATCCAAAGTATTCTGTTAGTTTCAGCTGTACAACATAGTGTTTTGGTATTTGTATATATTGCAAAATGATCACCACATAAGTCTTAACTAACATCAGTCACCACACAGAGATTTTTTTCTTATAAGAACTTCTAAGATTTACTCTCAGCAATGTTAAAATATACAATACAGATTTTCCCTGCTCCCTTCAATGAAGTTATGTCTAACATCTGTAACAGACTATTTTAACTAAAAAAAATTAATAATTTTATTCCTTCTTCACTCATTTCTCCTACCCCTCCACCGTCCACCTCTGACAACAACCAGTCTGTCCTCTAAATCTATGAACTGGCTTCTGTGGGATTTTTGTTGTTATTATTGTTTGTTTCTTAGCTTCCATGTATCAGAGAGATTATACAGTATTTATCTTTCCCTGATTTATTTCCCTTGACATAATGCTCTCCAAGTCCATCCATGTTGCTGCAAATGGCAAGACTATATTCTTTTTTTATGGCTGAATAATATTTTGTAAGTGATCTGTGTGTCTGTGTGTGTGTGTGTGTGTGTGTGTCTTAACTAGTGGCTTAGTGGTAAAAAATCTGCTTGCAATGTGGGAGATGCAGATTTGATCCCCAGGTGAGGAAGATCCCCTGGAGAAGGAAATGGCAACACACTCCAGTATTCTTGCCTGGAAAATTACATGGACAAAGAGGCGAACATAACTGAGTATGCATGCATTATAGTGGCTGCACCAGTTTAGACTGCTACTAATAGCGTCTGCCTACAACTGGGGAGACCCAGGTTCGATCCCTGGGTTGGGAAGATACCCTGGAGAAGGAAATGGCAACCCACACCAGTATTCTTGCCTGGAGAATCCCATGGACAGAGAAGCCTGGTGGGCTACAGTCCATGGGGTCGCAAAGAGTCAGACACAACTGAGCGACTTCACTTACTTGCTTAATAGCGCACAAGCGTCCCTTTTTCTCCACATACCTATCAACTCTTGCTTTTTCTTGTTTTATTTTATAACAGCCATTCTAACAGGTGTGAAGTGATATCTCATCATAGTTTTCATAAATAATGATGATTAATAATATAGGGTAATAATAGCCTTTTCATGTACATGTTGGCCATCTCTATGATGTCTTCTTTAGGAAAATATCTACTCAGATCTTCCATCCATTCATTAACTGGACTGCTTGTTTGTTATTTAGTGTTGTATTGTATTGTCAGTTGTATGATTTGCAAATATTTTCTCCTAATCAATAGGCTGGCTTTTCTCTGTGTTGATGGTTTCCTTTGCTGTGTAGAAGCTTTTTGGTATGCTGCAATCCTACATTTCTTTTCACTTTAGTTGCTATTATTTTTGATTTCAGATTTTAAAAAACTATCAAGACCTATGTCAAAGAGCTTACCACCAAGGTTTTCTAGGATTTTTATGGTTTCATGTATAAATATTCAAGTCTTCAATCCACTTTAAGTTAATTTTTGTGTATAGGGCCAGACTGGTACTGCTGCTGCTGCTGCTGCTAAGTCGCTTCAGTCATGTCCGACTCCATGCAACCCCATAGACGGCAGCCCACCAGGCTCCCCCGTCCTTGAGATTCTCCAGGCAAGAACACTGGAGTGGGTTGTCATTTCCTTCTCCAATGCATGAAAGTGAAAAGTGAAAGTGAGGATGCTCAGTTGTGTCCAACTCTTAGCGACCCCACAGACTGCAGCTTACCAGGCTCCTCCGTCCATGGGATTTTCCAGGCAAGAGTCCTGGAGTGGGGTGCCATTGCTGTCTCCAAGACTGTGGTACAGTTTCATTCTTTTGCATGTGGCTGTCCAGCTTTCCCAAGGCCATTATTGAAGAGACTCTCCTTTCCCCATTGTTTATTCTTGACTTCTTTGTCATAAATTAATTGGCCATATAGATGTGAATTTATTTCTGGCCTCTCTAATCTGTTCCATTGATTAGTGTCTGTTTTTATGCCAATGTCATACTGTTTTAATTAATATGTTGTTCAGTCACTCAGTTGTGTCCAACCCTTTGCAACTCCACAGATTGTAGCATGCCAGCTTCCTTGTCCTTCACTATCACCTGGAGTTTGCTCAGACTCATGTCTATTGAGTTGAAGGTGACATCCAACCATCTCATTTTATGTCACTCCCTTCTCCTCTTGCCCTCAATCTTCCCCAGCATCAAGGTCTTTTCCAATGAGTCAGCTCTTCGCATCAGGTGGCTAAAGTATTGTAGCTTCAGCTTCAGCATCAGCCCTTTCAATAAGCAGTCAGGGCTGATTCCCTTTAGGATTGATTGGTTTGATCTTGCAGTCCAAGGGACTCAAGGAGATCAAACAGTCTCAACAGTCTTCTCTAGCACCACAGATTGAAAACACCAATTCTTTGACATTCAGCCTTCATTATGGTCCAAACTCTCACATCTATATGTGACTACTGGAAAAACCATAGCTTTGGCTAGATGGACCTTTGTCAACAAAATGATGTCTCTGCTTTTTAATATGCTGTCTAGGTTTGCCATAGCTTTTCTTCCAAGGAGCAAGTGTCTTTTAACTTCATGGCTGCAGTCACCATCTGCAGTGATTTTGGAGTCCAAGAAAATAAAGCCTGCCACTGTTTCCATTGTTTCCCCACCTATTTGCATAAAGTGATAGGACCAGATGCTATATAATATAATTTGCAATCAATGAATATGATGCCTCCAGCTTTGTTGTTCTTTCTCAAGATCACTTGGATTATCTGGGAGTTTTTTGTGGTTCCATATAAATTTTAGGATATTTGTTCCATTTCTTTGGAAAAAACCATTGGAGTTTTGATAGAAATTATGTTGTACCTCCTTTATATGGCTTTGAGTGGTGCATGCATGCATGCTAAGTCACTTCAGTCATGTCCAACTCTGGCTTTGGGTAGTATGGACATTTTTGTAATATTGATTATTCCAATCCATGAACACCAGTATCTGTCCCTTTTTTTGTCTCCTAATGTCTTGTAGTTTTCAATATACAGATGTTGGTTAAATTATTTTTATGTATTTCATTCTTTTTGAAGGAATTGTAAATGGGATTTTTAAAATATTTCCCTTCTGATAGTTCACCATTCGTATATAGAAATGCAAGAGGGTTTTGTGTATTGACTTTGTATCCTGCAATTTTACTGAATTCATTTATTAGTTCCAACAGTTCTGATAGAGTTTCTAGGTTTTAAAATGTATAAATTTATGTCATCTGCAAGTAGGGACAATTTTACTTTTTTTTCCAATTTGGATATCTTTTCTTTAGTTTTCTTACCTTATTACTCCAGCTAGGACATTTAATACAATGTTGAATAGAAGTGGAAAGAGTGATTCAATACCACTCATCAGGTTCAAACTATACCTGAGCCACCTCTACTTTGGGACCTACACCTCACACTTGAAGATGAACAGAGTTTTCATTCCAAGATCAACAATATTGCAGTAATCTGGGAGACAGTTCTTAAGGGCTCACATGTTCAGACTTGTCCATCCAAATTCCACTTCAGAGATAGTCCATTGCACCTAAACTTAAAATGAAGAAGACTCATTTGCTTGTATTAAAGTGGCAGCCTAAAAGGCAAGCATCTCATTTAACACACACATCTAGGAGCCTGCTAAATGGAAGTTCTCCATCTCCACTCTCTGGAGGTGGAGACTAGCAAGGCCATTTTCACATTCTTCCTTTGCCCTCCTCCAGTATACCGGTATCTGTCAGAAGGAATCTCAGGTTCATCTTGAATCTTGATCTTTGCAGCTGCTATCCAAGGGATGCCTCTTGAATGCCTGCTTCTCAATACCAGGGGAGCTTGGATTCCTGTTCCCATGTGGCTATAGTGATAGATGTCACCCAAAAAGGAGCTTGTTGCTGTTAAGTCACTAAGTCATGTTTGACTCTTTATGACCCCGTGGACTGCAGTGGGCCAAGTTCCCCTGTTCTTCACTATCTCCTTGAGTTTGCTCAGATTTATGTCCATTGAGTCAGTGATGCTATCTAACCATCTCATCCTCTACCACCCCCTTCTCCTTTTGCCTTCAGTCTTTCCCAGCATCAGGGTCTTTGCCAAAGAATTGGCTCTTCCCATCCAGTTGCCAAAGTATTGAAGCTTCAGCATCAGTCCTCCCAGTGAATATTCAGGGTTGATTTCCTTTAGAATTGACTGGTTTGATCAGTAACTCAGTGAAACAATGAGCCATGCCATGCAGGGCCACTCAAGATGGTCGGGTCATATTGAAGAGTTCTGATAAAATATGAGGGAATGGCAAACCACTCCAGTATTCTTGCTGCAAGAACCCCATGAACAAACAGTACCTTTTTCTGGTACCTCAATTTTTAAAATTACTACCAGGGAACACCTCTGTGTTGCCTGATGGTCATGGCTAGCAAGTCTTACACTCATGAGTTCTAAGTGATTATTATAATCAATAGACCCAGGGATCAAACCCAGGTCTCCTGCATTGCAGGCAGATTAACTGTCTGAGCCACCAGGGAAGTCCATAATCAATAGAGAAGAGTTTTTAAACAGCTACTCCCAGGTACAGCAAGAGGTAACAATTTGAGGAGATATATCTTTCTGTGAAGGAGACCAAATAGCTAATCATCATGGCTATAGCCTAGAGGGCAAGCTGCTAAATAAAGATACATCTATGAATATAATTCTTTCCAGAGATCTTGGAGGGTGGGTGGTATCTTCACCCTCTCCCTCTGCCATGTTCCAGCATGCCAGTGTCTTCTGGAGGGGAGCTTTATATGTGGTGCTACCCTGGTTTTTACATTTGGCTCCCCAGTATTTGCAGATGTTGACCAGGGGACACCCCTTGGTCACCTGGCTCTGTTGACCAGGACGTTCCTATGAAACTCTGGCAATTGGAAAGACAGACCCTGGCAGGCTGCCACTCCCATAGCATTTTACAGACAGCAGATGAAACACATCCCTCATTCTGTCTGTGAAGGAGTCCTCTTGACTTGTTCTGAAGCTTCAGTAAGAGGGACGCATTTCAGGTTTGGGGCATATCTAATGGACTATGGAGCTGCTTTCAAGAAAGGTAGGCTGTGGAGGCCATCCTGATCTTTGCTTCAACTTGCTGGTGTCTCGCAGAAAAGAGCTACATACTCATCTGGAACCTGTTTTTGCAAGTACCACCCAAGGAATAATGCCAGATTGCCTGGCCAACAGGGCTTATGTTTGTGGGTGCACAGGACTGTATACATCTGCATAGGTCTAAAAGCTGCTGCCTGAGGGTCCGGCTTCCAAGCAGCCTGAATCTAGGTACTAAGATTCTCCCCTTAAGAACACAGGCAGGTCTTGACACATCTTCAACTACTGGGAGCTATTAACAATATAATAGGCTAGACAAGCACAAAGATTTGAGAGATGACAAAGAGTTGGGGCAGGGATGAATGACAAGTTTTATCTACTATAATACAGTATTATTAATTATAGTCACTCTGTTGTACACTATATCCTCAGGGCTTAATTATTTTCTGACTAGAAATTTGTACCTTTTGACCACCTTTATGTACTTTATATACCATATATTTTGCATGGAAGTTATAATTGCCAATCAATCAACTTGTCTTAAATATTTATTTCTTCATTTAAGGCCGATGTTCACATATCAGTAGAAATACTACCAGGAAATAAGTAACACTGATATTCATATATGTATATACAATTATTTAAGCCAAATTTTTAATCAAATGATTAAATCAATTTGAAACATTCCCATGATAACTAATAAATGATCACTAGAAGTGATAATATTCAGGCAAAAAAATATGGTTAAATCGATGTATTCATACTCTGCTCATATCAGTATAAATTAATAGAATACTTCTAAAAGGAATATGATAAATATGTAGCAAAAATCAAAGATTTTCATGAGTTTTTCTGTGCTAATTCCACATTAGGAAATTTCTGCTATGGGAATAAATTGATAAAAGCAAGAAGGTATGTGCTCAAGGAATATTCAATACAGTGTTATCTATAATAGAATAAATGTTCAGCAATAGGAAAAGCTAATGGGATATTACACACCTATGAAAAATGATGATTATAAAAACAAAGAGGAGACAACTGTTTGTAATATAATTTCAAGTTACAGAAAAGAAACCATATATTGTAATTTATACTTGCTATCAACTACATAAAATAAGCTGGTTGCAAATAACAAGAGGAGATTAATAAGCAAAAATGAATTCTATTAGGATGGAAAGAGTCATGAGTAATTGCTTTTCTTTTTCTCATTTCATTTTATTAGTAGTAACAATGGTGATCATAGCAATGAAAGTAAAAACAGCAATAATATATCCAAGGTGAAAAACCACATCATATTTGGAAAGCTGAAACAGTTTTAAACATTTTTTTAAAAAAATAGACTTTATTTTTTAGAGCAGTTTTAGGTTGACAGTAAGACTAAGCAGAAAGTATAGAGTTTTCATATACCTATACCCTCTGCCCCCTCACATGCACAGCCACCCCTAGTATCAACATTCCCTACCAGAATAGTACATTTATTATAATCCATGAACCTACATTAACACATCATTATCACCCAAAGTCCATAGTGTACATTAGAGTTCACTCTTGGTGCTGTATATTCTATGAATTTTGGCAAATGTATAATAACATATTTCTACCATGATAACATTATACAGAATAGTCTCACTGCCCCTCACATTAAGTGTTCTTCATATTCAATCCTCTTCCCATCCCGCTATTTAAGTTCTTGTTGTTGTTGTTCAGCTGCTAAGTCATGTCCAAATCTGTGACCCCATGAACTGCAAGAAGCCAGGCTTCCCTGTCCTTCACTGTGTCCCAGAGTTTGCTCAAACTCATGTCCACTGAGTCAGTGATGCCATCCAACCATCTCATTCTCTGTTGCCCTCTTCTCCTCCTGACCTCAATCATTCCCAGAATCAAGAGTGAGGAAATGAGTCAGCTCTTCATATCAGCTGGCCAAAGTATCGGAGCCTTTGGTGTTATATCTAAAAGTCATTGCCAAACCCAAGGTCATATATATTTTTTCCCATGTTATCATATAAGCATTTGAAGCCTATGGATAATTATGAGTTAATTTCTGTGATGGGTATAATGTGTATATCTGGATTCATTTTTTGTGTGTAATGTCCAGTTGTTCTGGCACCGTTTATTGAAAAGATTATCTTTGCTCCATTGTATTACCTTTGTTCCTTTGTCAAAGATCACTTGACTATATTTATGTAGGTCTGTTTCTTGACTCTACTCTTTACAATGGTAAATTTGTATATTCTTTGCCAGTACCATTACTGGCAAAGATTACTAAAGCTTTACAGTGATTCTTAAAGGCAGATAGTGTCAGTCCTCCAACTTTATTCTTCTCCATCAATATTGTGTTGGCTATTCTGTATTTTTTGTCTCCCCATGTAAAGTTTAGAATCAGTTGGTTGATGTTCACAGAGTAACTTACTGTGATTTCCACTGGAATTTCTTGAATCTATAGATCAATTAGGGGTTTCCCTAGTGTCATGGAGAAGGCAATGGCACCCCACTCCAGTACTCTTGCCTGGAAAATCCCATGGATGGAGGAGCCTGGTAGGCTGCAGACCATGGGTTCGCCAAGAATCGGACACGACTGAGTGACTTCCCTTTCACTTTTCACTTTCATGCATTGGAGAAGGAAATGGCAACCCACTCCAGTGTTCTTGCCTGGAGAATCCCGGGGACAGGGGAGCCTGGTGGGCTTTCGTCTATGGGGTCGCACAGAGTCGGACACGACTGAAGTGACTTAGCAGCAGCAGCTAGTGTCACAGATGGTAAAGAATCTACCTGCAATGCAAGAGACCTGGGTTCAGTCCATGGAGTTTCAAAGAGTCAGGTATGACTGAGTGACTAACACTTCACTTTATAGATCAATTTGGGAAGAACTGACATCATTACCTATTGAGTCTTCTTATCCATAAGCAAGAAATATCTATCCATTCATTAGTTGTTATTGATTTCTTTCATTTGAATTTTGTAGTTTTCCTCATTTTGTACATATTTTGCTAGCTTTATCCTTAAGTATTTCATTGTTTAGAGTGTTGCTGTCAGTGATATTGTGTTTTTCATTTCAAATTGTACTTTTTCATTGCTGGTACAGGCAAAGTATTTGGCTTTTGTATGTTAAATTATACCCTCCAGTTCAGTTCAGGCACTCAGTCATGTCCAATTATTTGTGACCCCATGGACTGTGGCACGCCAGGCTTCCCTGTCCATCACCATCTCTAGGAGCTCACTCAAACTCATGTCCATCAAGTCAGGGATGCCATCCAATCATCTCATCCTCTGTCATCCCTTTCTCCTCCTGCCTTCAATCTTCCCCAGCATCAGGGTCTTTTCCAATGAGTCAGTTCTTTGCATCAGGTAGCCAAAGTATTGGAGCTCCAGATTCAGCATCAGTCCTTCCAATTAATATTTAGGACTGATTTCCTTTAGGATTAACTGGTTGGATCTCCTTGCTGTCGAAGGGACTCACAAGAGTCTTCTTCAATACCATAGTTCAAAAGCATCAATTCTTCAGCGCTCAGCTTTCTTTTTTGTCCAACTCTCGCATCCATACCTGACTACTGGAAAAACAGCTTTGACTAGACGGACCTTTGTCAGCAAAGTAATGTCTCTGCTTGACATAAAAATACATTCTTATATTTGTTTTGTGTGTGTCTCTGACCCTTTGCAATCCTATGGACTGTAGCTCCCTAGCCTCCTCTGTCCATGGGATTCTCCAGGCAAGAATGCTGGAGTACGTTGCCATTTCCTTCTCCAGGAAATTATTTCCAACTCAGGAATCATTGTACCTCCTGCATTGGCAGGTAGGTTCTTTACCACTGTGCCCACCTGGGAAGCCCAATATTAATTTTACAAAATTAATAAAATAAATGCACAAAAAATAATAAAAGAAAAATCCCCCAATATTAGGATTCATTAAGACTAGACTATTATTTTAATACATTTTAATATTCCCCACATTTTACACAATAAGAATTTACATTTTAAAAAGGATTAGACCCATAGCACTTTAATCATGGGAAGATTTAACACTTAAATAAAATGAGGTTTTTAAAATAACTCTTTGTAGATTTCATGTGTAGTAGTATGTGAATGTGATGAACCCAAATTGATTCAACTTCTATTCCAAATCCTTTGATACTAGTTCTTTTGACTTTTAGGAAGAATTTGTGTAAATGAAAAAAAATTTTTTTGCATCATCTTATTGTGACACTTCTACTTTTAAATTTTCTTTTTATCCTACAAAACCAATAACTTGTTTATCTCTCTATAATGCTACCAATATATTGGATTCTAAATCATGTCTCCCATATGATAGAGACTTTGTTTATTTAATCTAGGGAGATGTTTAGTTGTAGATTATCTTTACCTTCCAGCAGGAATTTTGTGTGCTATAATAGATGAACTTGAAGCTAGAATTGTGTAAAAAACTTGATGCTCCATATTAATTATTGTTAATGTCATGCAAACCAGCTTGATTATAAAATCAATCAGTTAATATCATAGACTACATCAGCTGATTATCTGACTGTTTTCCTAAGTAAAGTGAATTATTGTCTTACTTGGAACTGAAGGACATCTTAGGAATTGTCTCATTTATGGAGAATTTAGGGCAACCTACCATGAGATTAAATTCAAGTCCAGAAAGTGATCTTTCTTTTACACTGTACATTGCTTTTCCTTTATGAATCTGAGTATAAGAGTTAAGGAGAACAATCTTCTCAGATGTTGGAAAACTGTATTTTTTTCATTCTTGGGTGTTAAGTATCTGAGTAAACTCTTCTGCTTCTTCCAAACAGACTCTGAAGACCCATCTTTACTCATTTTACAGATGTGGAAACTGACGTCTAGGGTTAGATTGATGGGTGCTTAAAATCGTTAATTAGACATAGAACTGGGTCGAAGGCCAAAGTTTTGACATCCAAGTCTGTGTTATTCTTAGTAAACTAAACCTGTTCTTTTTAAAGCACTATCTGTCCAAAAAAAAAAAAAATGCTATTTGAATCAACTAATAGTAGATATGCACACAAGGCTCTTTTTCTGGGGAAGTCACCTGGAATAAGATAGGCAGGGTTAAATATTAAAAAGAAACAGACCTGTTTTCATGTAAATGGAAAATCCAAAGCAGGAGTCCCTCTGTGAAAATTAGTCACTGGTATGTAAGACCAGGAATTTGAAATACTGTAATGCTAAAAGCTCAGATGGACTGGAATGTCATCCATGGCACACTGCATACTGAGTCTGTAAGAACCAACATAAATTCCCAGACTGTATAAAAGGTGAAGTGGAGGTGGTTGACTTGACCAGCTTTACCTCAGATTACAGCTGAGTTTAGAGATTCAGGGTAACCAGTGATACTTAAATTGTAAGACTGGGAAAAGCAAAGGATGTCAATGCACCATTAACAAGGAGAAGAATAAAAAATAATTTTTTGAACAAGCTGACTCTCTTGCATTTAAGGGTTTTTCCAAGGATTCTGTTAATTAGTGAGGACTATTCAGATACATGCATATAATTTTTCTGTAGTTCATCAATAATACTGATCACTAGGACTTCTTCAGAAGATTCTGATAGGCTATTCACTTGGCCTGAATAGCAAAATCTATGAAATGGCATTGCCTAAGGGCTTTTACAGAGAAAAATTTAAAACATAGCCAGCTGCCAGATGGAAGATGTGTTTGCAGAGCTCAGAAAACTGCTGCAGAGCAAACACTGCTGAACAATAGCAACTGGGGCCAGCCTTGGCACTAGATATCTATTTGCAGTCATTCATAAAACTTTAATGTTTAGACACTAAACAGAGCACAGAAGAGATATTGCTATGGCCTGCTAAGTGTTAGTGCTGGATTAAGACCTATATAGTCAGAGTTATGAAAAACACAACAGCATAAGCAGCTATAATGATTTAAGAGAATATGATTGCTGCTTTTGTTTCATCTAGGAGGATAGCATTTATAAAAATACAAATTATTTCATATAACTTATTTGTGATCTATATGGGATCATACCACAGCATCATGCTATCAGGTTTTACAGTGATATATACTACTATCATTGACCAGGTTTATGGACATAGTCTCAGAAATTATCTTTCCTTCAGGTATCACTATGTAAGAATATAGGACCTTGGTTTTTTCTTAATTTGCCTAATGACTATGTTGTGAAGGGTTATTTCAGAAGTGAATTTATGCAGATGATTTGTATGATATGGGAGATATAAAAATAAGAAATGTTGAGGAGGAGCATAGAAGCTGAAGTAAAACAAGGAAGAGTGTTCACGTCTCTGTACTTCATTATTTTTTCTGATCTGTTCAGTTCAGTTCAGTCACTCAGTCGTGTCCGACTCTTTGCGACCCCATGAATAGCAGCACGCCAGGCCTCCCTGTTCATCACCATCTCCCGGAGTTCACTCAGAAACACATCCATCGAGTCCGTGATGCCATCCAGCCATCTCATCCTTGGTCGTCCCCTTCTCCTCCTGACCCCAATCCCACCCAGCATCAGAGTCTTTTCCAATGAGTCAACTCTTCGCATCAGGTGGCCAAAGTACTGGAGCTTCAGCTTTAGCATCATTCCTTCCAAAGAAATCCCAGGGTTGATCTCCTTCAGAATGGACTGGTTGGATCTCCTTACAGCCCAAGGGACTCTCAAGAGTCTTCTCCAACACCACAGTTCAAAAGCATCAATTCCTCAGTGCTCAGCCTTCTTCACAGTCCAACTCTCACATCGATACATGACCACAGGAAAAACCATAGCCTTGACTAGATGGACCTTAGTCAGCAAAGTAATGTCTCTTCTTTTGAATATGCTATCTAGGTTGGTCATAACTTTTCTTCCAAGGAGTAAGCGTCTTTTAATTTCATGGCTGCAATCACCAGCTGCAGTGATTTTGGAGCCCAAACAAATAAACTCTGACACTGTTTCCACTGTTTCCCATGAAGTAATGGGACCAGATGCCATGATCTTCATTTTCTGAATGTTAAGCTTTAAGCCAACTTTTTTACTCTCCTCTTTCATTTTCATCAAGAGGCTTTTTAGCTCCTCTTCACTTTCTGCCATAATGATGGTGTCATCTGTATATCTGAGGTTATTGATATTTCTCCCAGCAATCTTGATTCCAGCTTGTGTTTCTTCCAGTCCAGCGTTTCTCATGATGTACTCTGCATAGAAGTTAAATAAGCAGGGTGACAATATACAGCCTTGACGTACTCCTTTTCCTATTTGGAACCAGTCTGTTATTCCATGTCCAGTTCTAACTGTGGCTTCCTGACCTGCATACAGATTTCTCAAGAGGCAGGTTAGGTGGTCTGGTATTCTCATCTCTTTCAGAATTTTCCACAGTTTATTGTGATCCACACAGTCAAAGGCTTTGGCATAGTCAATAAAGCAGAAATAGAGGTTTTTCTGGAACTCTCTTGCTTTTTCCATGATCCAGAGGATGTTGGAAATTTGATCTCTGGTTCCTCTGCCTTTTCTAAAGCCAGCTTGAACATCAGGGAGTTCACGGTTCACGTATTGCTGAAGCCTGGCTTGGAGAATTTTGAGCATTACTTTACTAGCATGTGAGATTAGTGCAATTGTTCCGTAGTTTCAGCATTCTTTGGTATTGCCTTTCTTTGGAATTGGAATGAAAATGGACCTTTTCCAGTCCTGTGGCCGCTGCTGAGTTTTCCAAACTTGCTGGCATATTGAGTGCAGCACTTTCATAGCATCATCTTTCAGGATTTGAAACAGCTCAACTGGAATTCCATCATCTCCACTAGCTTTGTTCGTAGTGATGCTTTCTAAGGCCCACTTGACTTCACATTCCAAGATGTCTGGCTCTAGATTAGTGATCACACCATCATGATTATCTGGGTCGTGAAGATCTTTGTTGTACAGTTCTGTGTATTCTTGCCACCTCTTCTTAATATCTTCTGCTTCTGTTAGGTCCATAACATTTCTGTCGTTTATAGAGCCCATCTTTGCATGAAATGTTCCCTTGGTATCTCTAATTTTCTTGAAGAGATCTCTAGTCTTTCCCATTCTGTTGTTTTCCTCTATTTCTTTGCATTGATCACTGAAGAAGGCTTTCTTATCTCTTCTTGCCATTCTTTGGAACTCTGCATTCAGATGCTTATATCTTTCCTTTTCTCCTTTGCTTTTCACCTCTCTTCTTTTCACAGCTATTTGTAAGGCCTCCTCCAAAACTGGTAATATGTAGTTCACATAGTTGATGGGATAACTTAATTAAATACTATAAAAGAAGGCTCTGATTGTAGTCTGGTTTATGACAGAGTAACAGTCATGACAAAGGATATTTGATTGTAGCTAACACTTCCTCTTATGACCTAGAAATATAAACTATGAGGAAAGAATGATGGCCTCTCCACCAGAATACCCACAGAGGGAAGCTGCCTACTCTTAACCACTCTCCACCCTCTACTCCGTATCACCATATCACCAGCATGTCTTGACATCAGTTATGACTTATTTAACCCCATTTGGGAATAGTCTATGCACACCATCAGGCTAAACCCCAACTAGTACATACACTACCCAAAACTGTATTAATATTTTGCTTCTGTCCTTGGTGGCTCAGATGGTAAAGAACCTGCTAGCAATGTGGGAGACCCAGATTTGATCCCTGGGTCAGGAAGATCCCCTGGAGAAGGAAATGGATACCCACTCCAGTATTCTTGCCTAGAGAATACCATGAATAGAGGAGCCTGGTGGACTACAGTTCATGGAGTCGCAAAAAATGTCGGATACAACTGAGTGACTAACGTATTCTTCAGTTCAGTTCAGTTCAGTTCAGTCACTCAGTCGTGTCCGACTCTTTGCGACCCATGAATCACAGCACTTGCCGGGCCTCCCTGTCCATCACCAACTCCCGGGGTTCACTCAGACTCACGTCCATCGAGTCAGTGATGCCATCCAGCCATCTCATCCTCTGTCGTCCCCTTCTCCTCCTGCCCCCAATCCCTCCCAGCAACAGAGTCTTTTCCAGTGACTCAACTCTTCGCATGAGGTGGCCAAAGTACTGCAGTTTCAGCTTTAGCATCATTCCCTCCAAAGAAATGCCAGGGCTGATCTCCAAACATACTCTTAGAAAGTGGAACTTGAAAATAGTTCCCAGCAGTTATCAGTGCCTGATGATGGTTTTCTGGGAGTGTTCAAAACCCAAGGTGCCTGTGAAAACATCATGCTGAAACTTCTTGACCTATACCAATCTCTGCTTGACTGACTACAGACTAAACTCCCTCTGATAGGCTGGGAATACTAATTCTCTGGCCTTAGCTTGTGGTCATCACTCATCTTTCTCACCAGTGTCCCCTCTGTTGTTCTCAAATTCATAAGGTCATACAAAATGTCTGCCCTGTTTAGAATAGAATTTTTTGGAATTGATGTCTACCTTGCTTAGATCTGAATTTATGATACTGGATTTACATTCACTGCCGTTCACTCCTTCCTCACTTTATGCCTGCATCCTCTCTTAGCTGCATTCTTAAATCCACATAAACTGTTCCAGCTCACATACATCTGGTTACTGGCTTTCAGTTCTTGGAAGAACTCCTCATGTTAATAATGCAGCCAGTGTCCACAGTTTAAGACACTCTTGGTTGCTTTATAATGGCTCATTTAGCATGAATTTCTGCAGTGGGGGAAGCTGTGGCATCTACTTCTTATGAAGTAGTTTGCTTAGGTTAACAAACTGGTTTTCCACTGAGATTAATTTCTTTGCTTCTATCATATGCTCCATATTCAACAAATAAAAGATTTTAAATGAACAGAACCACAGTGGTCTCCATAGGTAGAACAAGAATTCACCCTGGATTCTGTAAGAAGGAATAGGGTACTTTATAATACAATGGCTTAGGAACAATATGAGAACATGTATACTTGAGCCAATGAAGAATGGACTAATGACTGTCCTGTAGCCACAAAAATAAAAGGCCCAGAAGTGAAATGTTATTCTGCATTATAAAAAATTATTTCAGAATAATTTTTTTCCAGAATTGTTTATATCTGTTCATGCCATTTAGACTACTTAACAAAACCTTTTGGGCCACACACTCCTCACCTGCATAAATTTACTCATTAGAAGCATGCAAATTATGCATCATTAGGTAGATGACACTTTTAGAGTTTAAACACTTAAAGCGTTATTTTAAAATAACTATCAATATTTTTAAGATATTCTATTATAGGGGAAAAGAACTAGAGAAGAGGTAAATATCTCAATTTTCTAAAAAGATAGTAGATAGTTTCCTGTAGTATGGACCTTTGTGACCCTGTGGACTATACAGTCTATGGAATTCTCCAGGCCAGAATACTAGAGTGGGTAGCCTTTCTCTTCTCCAGGGGATCTTCCCAACCCAGGGATGAAACCCAGGTCTCCTGCATTGCAGGCACATTCTATACCATCTGAGCCACCAGGGAAACCCAAGTATCCTGGAATAGTATGGACCTAAATAGATATATATTAGTAATAATGAAACACACACTACTACATAAATTGGCTAGGAAAAGTCAAAAAGAATGAGCCTCAACTAATTGTTGAATAAACTAATAAATATTAATTATAGCTCATTTTGTGTCTCATTCTGGGAGTCCCAAGCTGGTCTAGTCCCAAACACTGCTCAGTAGATTACCGGGTGGGAAGAGCTAACTCTGCAAAGGAGGAGTATGTCTTCTCTGCATAAGAAGCCTTCTTTGAGTGAAGTCATTAATCATGTCCTTGTATTTATTCCCTAATACCCTGATTATTTTCATTGTCTTCCTTCTTGTCTATATTTGTAGCTGAAATCATGCTGTCTGAGAACAACGAGCCACAACCTATTTCCATGATGAAGAAAACAGGGAGGAAAAAAGGTAATTAATCATATATTTGTCTTTTTCCATATTCCTCTTTGTCATTACATACTTCCCATAATGATTTCCCTCTTCTTTTCTTGTTTCTTTTGTCTTCATTTTCTTCTCTGTATACCTAATCCTCTTCTTGATCATTTCCTTTCAATCATCTTCATTGATATTCCTTTTGTCTTTTTCCATTTCTTTTATTTTCCTTCTAAATAACTGCAAAAGTACATATCAATCATTAACTAACTTGGAGCAAATATTCAGTATTTATAAATCAAGATAATCAAAAGCCCACTAGGAATATTTTAAAGTCTGTGAATAACACTGTCAGCTCCCTTACAAAGACTACCAAAGAAGTCTGTTAACCCAACAGAGTTCATTAAACTTACTGAAGCAAGGGAGATCACCACCTTAATAGTTTCAATAATGTCTAAAAAAGGAGAAATTTGGAAAGGTTTTGGCTGTGGGAGTCTGAGCTAAAGTAATTTAAGGAAATTAATTGGGGCTGGGAAAAGTTTCTGACATATTATTTAAAATTGTTGCAACAGCAGCAATTGAAGCAAGTATAGATTATCAAACCGTTGCTCAAATAAGCAAGATGTATGTCTAGGTGAATGAACTGTATTCTAAATCATTCACTCAGATATGTAGTTTGGTCTGTAAAGATTTATTCAAGCAAAATATGAAATTATTTACTGATTTGTAAGTTTATCTTTCTGGTTAAAAATTTCCTGAGCAAACAATTCAATCATATTGACATGGGTGGTCTCAGTTGTTTGTGTCGTTAGTTAAATTATGTGGGAGCAGTGATCTTAGTTTTTACACAAGTAATGATCTTAGTTCAACACAGAGTCTGGATTTCAGAAAAGTATTGAGTAAAGACTCCTATGATATACTCTGCAAAGGAAGTAAAATACAGGCTGGACAGTTTTCAATCATGGAGGGTCTAGTACTCTGGGAGTATTTGGGAATAGACACATACTTAGTCACACAGTAGCGTCCAACCCTTTCCAACCCCTTAGACTGTAGCCTGCCAGATCCTCTGTCTGTGGTATTTTCCATGTAAGAATACTGGAAAAGGTTACCATTTCCTCCTTCAGGAGATTTTTCCAACCCAGGGATCAAACCCATGTCTCCTGTGTCTCTTGTATTGCTGGCAGATGTTTACTACTGAGCCATCAGGGAAGCCTCAGGAATATGTACAGGGACTGCTATTTGCATTTAGAGAGTAGTGTCAAGGGATGGTAAATGAACTGCAATATGCAAAGCAATCCCACACAACAAAGAACTGCGGAAGCTGAAATACCAGTAGAGCCATGTTAAAAGCCAGTTGTTTAAAAACTGCACTAGAACGGAGGAACCTGGTAGGCTGCAGTCCATGGGGTCGCTAAGAGTTGGACACGACTGAGCAACTTCACTTTCACTTTTCACTTTCATGAGTTGGAGAAGGAAATGGCAACCCACTCCAGTGTTCTTGCCTGGAGAATCCCAGGGACGGGGGAGCCTGGTGGGCTGCCGTCTCTGGGGTCACACAGGGTGGACACAACTGAAGCGACTTAGCAGCAGCAGCAGCAGAAGACAACAACTTGTCATTTTACATTAGTCATCTCCATTAACATGTTAGCAAATACTGTATTTTTTTCAGCATTCCAAAAAAGACATTAATGAAGAATGAGGAGAAATGAAATAAAGTTGGAAAGGATAGCTGCTATTGCAGGTGACATAATCAACACTGAAAATTTTCTCAAAGAATAAAAGAAATGTAAAACTTAACAGAGATAATATATAAAATCAGTATATGTGCTAAGTCGCTTCAACCGTGTCCGACTCTTTGCAGCCCTGTGGACTGCAGCCCATCAGGCTCCTCTGTTCATGGGATTCTCCAGGCAAGAATACTGGAGTGGGTTGCCCTCCGCTCCAGGGAAGATGCCCTCCTCTAGGGAATATTCCCATAGATCCTGTATATACCCACCAAAATGAAATTAAGTCAGCTTCTAAAGACCACCCTTAGAAGCAGTTTAAGCAAAGAAGATTTTAATATTTTGGCAGATTATAAAATTAGTATGACCTAACAATTGGATTAATTTATAAGAAAAACAAAACAGTACCAATTTCAAAACATGTTAGAATTATATTATGTTATATACATTATATTTTATGATAGACATTAGCAAAACTAGATAAAGCCAGGAAAAGATAACCAAATGATGAAGGATATAATAAAGCATGCAGAGACTACAGCATTATGTACACTGTATGAGAAATTACTGAAGCAATCAAAGGTTTTTAGCTTGGTGATTAGAGAAACAGAAGCTAAGGATAAATTGTTTTCTTCAATAATATGTTGAGAACTATCATCCTAAAAGAAAGTTTGACATTATTCTTGAGTCTTGAGACTCAGGGCATGGTCCGCCTGCCAGCAGTACTGGCATCGCCTGGCAGCTCCTTAGAAATTCAGAATCTCAGGTCTCATCCTAGACTCATTAAACCAGAATCTGTATTTTAACAGGATCCCCAGGTGATTCTTTGTGTCTGAGAAGTGGTTAGAGAAGTGTCCCAAACTGCTCTCTGAGCAAAAGTCATTTGATGTGTGTAATAGAATGCAGATCCCGAGACCAAATTCAGACTTCATGGTTTAGAATTTTCTGGTGGAAAGGGTCAGGTAATTTACAGTTTTAGCAAATGCACCAGGTGATATTAATCACACAAATTTGGGAAATTCTGTTCATATTCACAGAACTAGATCTAGAAAGACTATAAAAATCAGAGAGATTTTGACCTATGGTCTCTAAAATTTTTATCCTGCAGTAAGTATAAGCTGCTTTGGGAGGTAATAAGCTCTGGTCATAGAGCTATTTATAAGCAAAGGCTGACTATCTGTCAGAAATGACAGCGAAAGGAAGCTTGTTCTCCATAGGAGGTAGAACTCAATGAGTCTGTTTCCTTCCTAAGACAATATGTAGATTTTTCTAAATCCAGCTGTGATTTCTCAAACCAATTTGTAGAGACACACTTACTAATAAAGCCGAGAGGCAAATCCAAGAATTAAAAAAAAAAAAAAGAATTGACCCCCATTTCTGTAGTGCATTCCCACTGCTGTCTTTCATGAGCATTTACTGGTAATTCATCTAAACTGTGATCCCAGTGGCACCAGGAACTGAGAATAGATCCACGGGTTCCAGGAAGTAATTAAGGGTTTTTCTACTGAGCTCAGCTTGAATTAACTTCAAGGAGTCTTGCAGCTGCCTAGATTTTCCACACCAAGTCATGTCATGGTGCATAATTTGATGCTGTAATTTATTCACAGTTAATTTTTATTAAATGAAGCCCAGTGGCAGTTTTACCGTAATAAGGAAAGATAGTACTACTTGTTTTATTGCCAGAAAAATGTTCACTGAGGTGAAAAATCAAGACTCACCTATGATCTGTTAATACACAGGTAATTGTTATGTGTAGTTCTCAAACTGAGCAGCTACAAGAGTTCTCAAATTGAACCGCTATGAAATTCCACCCTTATTTCTCTTTTATTGCTCTGGTTATTTGAAGATTAGATTCAATTAGAGTTTTGTCCTTCTGTTTCAAATTCTAGCACCAAGTTATACCATTCACTCAGAATTTTGCAGCAGATACTGTAACAAAATCAGACAGCCGTCATTTCATTCAGTCATGCCTTCTCTCTTTTTGTTTTAATGTATGAAAGCTATTATAGAGCTATTGAATAAGGAAGGAAAGTGAAGCAAAGGGGAGAGGATCTGACAGGTGTGAAAACTGGCTTTACCAGTCTAAGGTGTGGACTGTAAATGCATAACTCATCACTTGCGTAAGTATGAGATTTGTGCTGGAGGTTTGGCTATGATTTGACAGAAGTATAAAGAGGGGAGAGGAATTATATGAGATGCTGTAGTGTTTAAACAAAGTCATTTACTGATAACTTTTTGCTTTTTTAAGGAACAGTCTTTTTCTCAAGTTTGAATCTAAGAAATAACACTTGATCCTGTCTCAATGTGTGGTGTTACCACTCATCAAACATTTTATGCTAGAAATTTCAAAATGATGCTCTGGGCTTCTTCTTCCCCACTCTAGATTCAGTTTTTCATCAAGTCCTCATTATTTCACCTATTAAAATGCCCTTTAAAATAGTACATCTGCTTCATTATTTTAACACATTTCTGAGCACTAGGTATGTGTTGGACATAGTTTCACCTAAAAGCTAAAAAGTGAACCAGTCAAGGTCCCCATTAATCACCTAGCCCCCAAATTATACAGCAAGCCTTTATTTCATCTCCCCCAGTTAAATCTCATTCCTTTCCTCCAGAAATTAATTTCTACCAGGATGATCTTTATGAAAGATCTCACTCTGATGAAGTCTAAATGACTCCAACAGACTGGGAAGAAGAATTTCCCAGCATGAATAATCATGAAAATCACCTGAATTCTTTTGAAAGTAAGGGAAACATAGAAAAACAGGGGAGGAAAGAAGGGAGAGTTTTACTCAGGGTGCTATAACAAATGGCTATAAGAAATTACCATAAACTGGTTGGCTTAAAAGACAAATAATTGTTGTCACAGTTCAGGAGACTGATCCAAGACTGAGTCCAATATCAAGATGCTGGCAGATTTGGTTCCTAGGGAGGGACTGGATTTTCAGGTGGCCATCTTCTCCTTGTGGCCTTACATGGCAAACAGTGAGAGAAGCAAGCTCTCTCTTCAGTTCAGTCCAGTTCAGTCGCTCAGTCATGTCTGACTCTTTGTGACCCCATGAATTGCAGCACAACAGGCCTCCTCGTCCATCACCAACTCCCGGAGTTCACTTAGACTCACATTCATCGAGTCCGTGATGCCATCCAGCCATCTCCTCCTCTGTCGCCCCCTTTTCCTGCTGCCCCCAATCCCTCCCAGCATCAGAGTCTTTTCCAATGAGTCAACTCTTCACATGAGGTGGCCAAAGTACTGGAGTTTCAGCTTCAGCGTCATTCCTTCCAAAGAAATCCCAGGGCTGATCTCCTTCAGAATGGACTGGTTGGATCTCCTTGCAGTCCAAGGGACTCTCAAGAGTCTTCTCCAACACCACAGTTCAGATGCATCAATTCTTCAGCGCTTAGCCTTCTTCACAGTCCAACTCTCACATCAATACATGACCACAGGAAAAACCATAGCCTTGACTAGACGGACCTTAGTCGGCAAAGTAATGTCTCTGCTTTTCAATATGCTATCTAGATTGGTCATAACTTTTCTTCCAAGGAGTAAGCGTCTTTTAATTTCATGGCTACAGTCACCATCTGCAATGATTTTGGAGCCCCCAAAAATAAAGTCTGACACTGTTTCCACTGTTTCCCCATCTATTTCCCATGAAGTGATGGGACCAGATGCCAAGATCTCAGTTTTCTGAATGTTGAGCTTTAAGCCAACTTTTTCACTCTCCTCTTTCACTTTCATCAAGAGGCTAAACTTGAACTAAAAGTTCCTCTTCACTTTCTGCCATAAGGGTGGTGTCATCTGCATATCTGAGGTTATTGATATTTCTCCTGGCAATCTTGATTCCAGCTTGTGCTTCTTCCAGCCCAGTGTTTCTCATGATGTACTCTGCATAGAAGTTAAATAAGCAGGGCACTAATCCCATCATGAGTACTATCTCCCAAAAGGCCCCATGTCCAGAAAACGTCACACTGGGGATTCGGCTTCAACATATAAATTTGATGGGTGGAGGAGAGACATAAACATGCAGTCTATAACAGAAAAAAAGAAAGGAAGGAAGGAAGGGATAAAGAAAGAGAAACCTCCAGGCCTCTTCCCTTGTCTGTTCTTATTTTGTAGGTTTGGATTGGGGCCAATAAAATTGACTTTTTATCAGGATCATTGGAATTCTTATGGTCAGGCAAATTTAAGGAACAATTAAGAATACAGCCAAAATATATACTTGGGCATTCAAAATTTCCAATCTGCCCTGACCTGCCACCTGCATAGTACTTCACATTCTTTAAGGTACTTGATCTTCCAGTCCTGTTATTCACAGTCTTGTCAGCAAACACAAATAACTGTGAGGCTCTGTAAATAACCCACATATGGAGGTCTTACTGCTGTATCCCTGGGGTACATGATTCTGTAGATCTAGTGTGTAGCCCACAAACAACCTAATAGGTGATTCTGATCACAACCAAGATTGAAACCTGCTGCTCTAACCACATCACATTAGGCTACCAGTCTTCACTCAAATAGCTAGTCCCTTTCTTCTCACTGTGATGATAATATTTATTCTCAATGGGATATTCTATATTTCTCCTTTTTCTAACCTGGGAAACTAATTTTCCAAAACCACTTTAAATTGTCTCCTCCTCTTTGAAGACTTCTGTTTCCCCCTCCTCAGTCCATAAGAGATTCCCTCTTTTGAGTTTTCATAATTTGCTCACATTGCCAGCCTGTTAGCACATGGTCTCATGTCTATTAGAATAAGATGACTTCTTCTGTTAGATTCTGAGAACCTTCCTTCTAGAGATGATGACAGTTCTTCCTCATAGCCCATGTATACTAGCTATGTTTCTAGAAAAGAGATGGAAAGTAGAATGGAAGGAAGTTATTCTGGATTATTAGAAAACTTGGCCTTTTTGACTACTCCCTGAAGCTTCACACAAACAAACAAGCAAAAAAAAAAAAACAAAAAACAAAAAACTTGAAAGCAAAGGTAATATTATTCTTCTCAGCCAGGATTAGTGACTCAGTGCTAAGCAGCAATCATCAACATAAAATCATAGGATATACTGAGATGTTTATTTAAAGTATAGGTTTTATTATTGGGCAGATGCAAATTAGACAAAATTCCAGTATCTGCTGTGTGAAAAAAGAAACAACAATTACTGCATGAAACTCTTTTTCAGCAACATTTTAAAGCCAAGCATGCAGATTTTAAAGGCAAATTGTCAGAAGTCTTGGAGTTAAAAAGAGAATTGTCTTGACTAGGAGCAAAACAGTAAAAAGAACCATCAAACAAGCAAATGAAAAATTGTCTGATACTGCCTTCAAGATCAGTTTCAAAGCTATCTAGGAAAAAAATTTCTCATATTTAGAAATACATTTAGAAAAGTGCTGTGCTGCAGATATGGCCAAACCTATTTGAGCCAAAAAGGGGAAACCAAATAGTTTCCTTCAACATCTCACTAGCCAACATTTTTTAATATATGTTTTAAACATAAGGACAATTTGTTAAGAGACTGAAGTAAACCTACTTATTTTTGTAACTGCTTGAAAGAATATACCATAATGATTTGGCTCTTTTACTGGTTGGAAAACTAAGCAATCAAAAAGTACTTATTAGGGAAGTCATTATTGTAAAGACATTTTCCACAATTTGAGTGAGTTTTCTAGTAAAAAAATGAGTTCTAAATTATATGTAGAAATTTCCTGGGTGAATGTAAGATTATTTATGACTTCTGACTTTTCTGTGAGCCAAGAGTTGTCCCAGAACACTAGGTGTCATCAACATAGTCTAAAACTAGCCCTGTTATTCCCTCACTTCTTATTTTAAGCATCTTAAAGACCTCTGCAGACTAAATAAGGGGAACACACAGACCATCAGGTATAAATAATTTAACAAATTTTAATGTAAATCTAAGTACTTTTGTTCCTTTCTCTGCATCTGTTCCCCTTAAAGCCCACTCAAACAATTAGTGCTATGATAGCAGCAGTCAACACTGAATAGTAAGTACTAATAATACTGGAGTGGGTTGCCATTTCCTTCTCCAGGGAATCTTCCCTACCCAGGGATCAAACCCAGGTCTCCTGCATTGTAGACAAACGCTTTACCATCTGAACTACCAGAGAAGTCCAATAATAACTCCATGAGAGTGGGTATTATACTAGAGGTATGCAATATTCCGGAGAAAGAAACGGCAACCCACTCCAGCATTCTTGCCTGGAGAACGCTGTGGACAGAGGAGCCTGGTGGGCTGCCGTCTATGGGGTCGCACAGAGTCGGACACGACTGAAGCGACTTGCAGCAGCAGCAGCGTGCAATACTCCATGGGCTTCCCAGGTGGCGCTAGTGGTAAAGAACCTGCCTGCCAAAGCCGCAAACATAAGAGAGGTGGGTTTAATCTCTGTCAGGAAGATCCCCTGGAGAAGCAAATAGCAACCCACGCCAGTATTCTTGCCTAAAAAATCGCATGGACAGAGGAGCCTGGCAGGCTACAATCCATAGGGTCGCAAAGAGTCCGACAGGACTGAATTGACAGCACGCATGCAATACTAGCATGCAGTCAGTGTTATCACAGGAAGACTTAACTCTGAAGGGAGCTATGAGGGAAGGCACAAAAGTGTTTATGCGTGTGTTTTAAAAGGTATTAGGTGATTTGTATTCTAAAAGTGTCTAGATCCAAATTTTAATTCATAAGGATGAGGTTAACTCTCCTCTCCCACCCCCACCCAGTCAAGCAAATTCTTTGACACCAACCCAAAGATAGTGTCACATTCCACAGGTTAAGGGTTCAGTCCTGCAAGATTGCCCTCCCTCCCTTGCTTTTGATGTCAGTTATAAGTCCGGGATATTACCTATACTTCTGACCAACTAGCTACAACTCAGAGATTCCCAAGTCTCCCTTGTTGGGTTCAATTAATTTGCTCAAGTGGCTCACAGAGATCAGGACACCCATTTACTCACTAGGTTGCTGGTTTATTACAAAAGGATATAATTCAGAAACAGTCAGATGAGAGAGATGCTTCAAGCAGTGGGTAGGAAAAGGGCATGGAGCTTCCACATTCTCTCTGAGTGTACCACTCTCCCCAAATCTCCAAGTGTTCACCAACCCAGAAGCCCTCCAAACCCTTTTCCTTGGCAGTTTTGTGGAGCGTTCTTTACAAAGGCACAATTGATTAAGCCATTGGCCTTTGGCCATTGAATTTGACCTCCAGCCTCTCTTCCTTCCCCAGAAAATGGGGGTGGGGTGGAGAGGACTAAAATTTCCAACCCTCTAATACATGTTGGTTCCCCTGGCAATCAGACCTTCTCCCCTGTCCTTAGGCTACCTGAAGGCTTTCCAGAAGTCACCTTATTACCATAACAAAAGACACCTTTATTGTTTTTATCACAGGAAATTTCAAGGATTTTAAAAACAGTGAGAAATACATATTGGTCATCTGATGACCAATATAGATTTCATATAAATCACAATATCAAAAATTCATACAGGTTTGGTTTTGTTTTGGGGCGTTTTCTTTGTTTTTTGTTTTTTGTTTTTTTTTTGGTTGTGATTTGTGTTTTTACTATACACATCTAGATGTGTACAGGAGTCTTAAGAAAATGAGGGAGCTCAGCATTGACATGACTCTGAGCACTTTAACTTGTTGTGGAGTTGAATAACCATGTGTTTTGGAACACTAGGGACCTGGTATTTCTATCAGGTTCTTTTATTTTCAGTCTAAGCCTATTTTCCTTTTAAAGCCAATGTACCAAGGGACATTTGAGCAATTGAATGCACAGGCTTTGGTGACTCTTTGGCCATATGCCACATAACGACTCTTTCAACTATAAAACTACACTACAAACATGTAACTAGAAGAACATCATTCCCCAGGTGTGGGCAATTACATTTCAAAAAATAATTTATGTAATTAACAATAAGAAAAAAAAAACAAAATATAAGATATTGTACAGTTCTGTGTCCAAGAAACTTTCTAATGTTTTTAACTTTGTAGTATTTCTATTAAGGACTAGAGGCAGCCTGACTCTCAGTGCCACAACTAAGAAAAGTTGCAAACTAGCTTGCCTGTAGACAAATCTTTTTTTTAGGTGTATGTGTGCTGGTTGGGGGTGGGGGGGGGAATTCCCTGGTGGTTCAGATGGTAAAGAATCTGTCTGCAGTGGGGGAGTTCAGTTCAGTCGCTCAGTCGTGTCCGACTCTTTGCGACCCCATGAATCACAGCACGCCAGGCCTCCCTGTTCATCACCATCTCCCGGAGTTCACTCAGACTCACGTCCATCAAGTCCGTAATGCCATCCAGCCATCTCATCCTCGGTCGTCCCCTTCTCCTCCTGACCCCAATCCCACCCAGCATCATAGTCTTTTCCAATGAGTCAACTCTTCACATGAGGTGGCCAAAGAACTGAAGTTTCAGCTTCAGCATCATTCCTTCCAAAGAAATCCCAGGGCTGATCTCCTTCAGAATGGACTGGTTGGATCTCCTTGCAGTCCAAGGGACTCTCAAGAGTCTTCTCCAGGGAACCCTCAAGAGTCTTCTCCAACACCACAGTTCAGATGCATCAATTCTTCGGTGCTCAGCCTTCTTCACAGTCCAACTCTCACATCCATACATGACCACAGGAAAAACCATAGCCTTGACTAGACGGACCTTAGTCGGCAAAGTAATGTCTCTGCTTTTGAATATGCTATCTAGGTTGGTCATAGCTTTTCTTCCAAGGAGTAAGCGTCTTTTAATTTCATGGCTGCATTCACCATCTGCAGTGATTCTGGAGCCCAAAAAAATAAAGTCTGACGCTGTTTAGTGATGGGACTGGATGCCATGAGCTTTAAGCCAACTTTTTCACTCTCCTCTTTCACTTTCATCAAGAGGTTTTTTAGCTCCTCTTCACTTTCTGCCATAAGGGTGGTGTCATCTGCATATCTGAGGTGATTGATATTTCTCCCGGCAATCTTGATTCCAGCTTCTGTTTCTTCCAGTCCAGCGTTTCTCATGATGTACTCTGCATAGAAGTTAAATAAGCAGGGTGACAAGATATAGCCTTGACGCTCTCCTTTTCCTATTTGGAACCAGTCTGTTGTTCCATGTCCATTTCTAACTGTTGCTTCCTGACCTGCATACAGATTTCTCAAGAGGCAGGTTAGGTGGTCTGGTATTCCCATCTCTTTAAGAATTTTCTACAGTTTAGTGTGATCCACACAATCAAAGGCTTTGGCATAGTCAATAAAGCAGAAATATAGGTTTTTCTGGAACTCTCTTGCTTTTTCCATGATGCAGCGGATGTTGGCAATTTGATCTCTGGTTCCTCTGCCTTTTCTAAAACCAGCTTGAACATCAGGGAGTTCATGGTTCACATATTGCTGAAGTCTGGCTTGGAGAATTTTAAGCATTATTTTACTAGCATGTGAGATGAGTGCAATTGTGCGGTAGTTTGAGCATTCTTTGGCATTGCCTTTCTTTGGAATTGGAATGAAAACTGACCTTTTCCAGTCTTGTGGCCACTGCTGAGTTTTCCAAACTTGCTGGCATATTGAGTGCAGCACTTTCAAAGCATCATCTTTCAGGATTTGAAGTAGCTCAACTGGAATTCCATCACCTCCACTAGCTTTGTTCATAGTGATGCTTTCTAAGGCCCACTTGAGTTCACATTCCAAGATGTCTGGCTCTAGATTAGTGATCACATCATCATGATTATCTGGGTCGTGAAGATCTTTGTTGTACAGTTCTTCTGTGTATTCTTGCCACCTCTTCTTAATATCTTCTGCTTCTGTTAGGTCCAGACCATTTCTGTCCTTTAACGAGCCCATCTTTGCATGAAATATTCCCTTGGTATCTCTAATTTTCTTGAAGAGATCTCTAGTCTTTCCCATTCTGTTGTTTTCCTCTATTTCTTTGCATTGATCGCTGAAGAAGGCTTTCTTATCTCTTCTTGCTATTCTTTGGAACTCTGCATTCAGATGCTTATATCTTTCCCTTTCTCCTTTGCTTTTTGCCTCTCTTCTTTTCACAGCTATTTGGAAGGCTTCCCCAGACAGCCATTTTGCGTTTTTGCATTTCTTTTCCATGGGGATGTTCTTGATCCCTGTCTCCTGTACAATGTCACAAACCTCAGTCCATAGTTCATCAGGCACTCTATGTACCGGATCTAGGCCCTTAAATCTATTTCTCACTTCCACTGTATAATTATAACGGATTTGATTTAGGTCATACCTGAATGGTCTAGCGGTTTTCCCTGCTTTCTTCAATTTCAGTCTGAATTTGGTAATAAGGAGTTCATGATCTGAACCACAGTCTGCCCCCATTTTTGTTGACTGTATAGAGCTTCTCCATCTTTGGCTGCAAAGAATAGAATCAATCTGATTTTGGTGTTGACCATCTGGTGATGTCCATGTGTAGAGTCTTCTCTTGTGTTGTTGGAAGAGGGTGTTTGCTATGACCAGTGCATTTTCTTGGCAAAACTCTATTAGTCTTTGCCCTGCTTCATTCTGCATTCCAAGGCCAAATTTGCCTGTTACTCCAGGTGTTTCTTGACTTCCTACTTTTGCATTCCAGTCCCCTATAATGAAAAGGACCTCTTTTTTGGGTGTTAGTTCTAAAAGATATTGTAGGTCTTCATAAAACCATTCAGCTTCAGTTTCTTCAGTGTTACTGGTTGGGGCATAGACTTGGATAACTGTAACATTGAATGGTTTGCCTTGGAGATGAACAGAGATCATTCTGTCGTTTTTGAGACTGCATCCAAATACTGCATTTCGGACTCTTTTGTTGACCATGATGGCTACTCCATTTCTTCTGAGGGATTCCTGCCCACAGTAGTAGATGTAATGGTCATCTGAGTTAAATTCACCCATTCCAGTCCATTTTAGTTTGCTGATTCCTAGAATGTCAACGTTCACCCTTGTCCTCTCTTGTTTGACCACTTCCAATTTGCCTTGATTCATGGACCTGACATTCTAGGTTCCTATGCAATATTGCTCTTTACAGCATTGGACTTTGTTTCTATCACCAGTCACATCCACAGCTGGGTATTGTTTTTGCTTTGGCTCCATCCCTTCTTTCTTTCTGGAGTTATCTCTCCGCTGATCTCCAGTAGCATATTGGGCACCTAATGACCTGAGGAATTCCTCTTTTGGTATCCTATCATTTTGCCTTTTCCTACTGTTCATGGGGTTCTCAAGGCAAGAATACTGAAGTGGCTTGCCATTCCCTTCTCCAGTGGACACATTCTGTCAGGCCTTTCCACCATGACCCGCCTGTCTTGGGATGCCAGTGGGGGAGACCTGGGTTCAATCCCTGGGTTGGGAAGAAAGAACCCCTGAAGAAGGAAATGGCAACCCATTTCAGTATCCTTGCTTGGAGAATTCTCTGTACAGAGGAGACTGGAGGGCTACAGTCCATGGGGTCACAAAGAGTCAGCCATGACTGAGTGAAGAAAACACTTTTTAAAGCAGAAGTCTTCACTGCTCATATGTAATATCTGATTTTAATATATTGGGTGTGCCTGCGTACATGCTTAGTCACTTCAGTTGTGTCCAATTCTTTGTGATTCTATGGACTTACTATAGCCCAACAGGTTCCTCCATCCATGGGATTCTCTAGGCAAGAATACTAGAGTGGGCTCCCATACCCTTCTGCAGAGGATCTTCCCAATCCAGGGATCAAACCCACATCTCTTAAGCCCATAGTTTTTCACAAATTCATTTGATTAATGTCTATCTCTGGAATTCTGAATCTTCTCTCACTACTTTATTTTTTTTTAATGAACCATTTAATTCATTCAGCATTTAGCAAAGATAGTTTACTCTCCTGTGAACTTGCTGTTTATGCTGTTGCTGCTGCTGCTGCTGCTAAGTCGCTTCAGTCGTGTCCAACTCTGTGTGACCCCATAGACGGCAACCCAGGAGGCTTCCCTGTCCCTGGGATTCTCCAGGCAAGAACACTGGAGTGGGTTGCCATTTCCTTCTCCAATGCATGAAAGCGAAAAGTGAAAGTGAAGATGCTCAGTTGTGTCCAACTCTTCGTGACCCCATGGACTACAGCCAACCAGGCTCCTCCATCCATGGGATTTTCCAGGCAAGAGTACTAGAGTGGGTTGCCATGCTACTAAGCTATTATTTATTTGAAGGCATGTATTTGAAGGCATGTGTATGCAGTTGACTCTTGAACAACACAAGTTTCAAATCCGCAAGTCTACTTTTACACGGATTTTTTTTCCAAAGGATATGTCCCACAAAACTACATGATCCACAGTTGGTTGAATTTGCAGACACAGAATGGCATATGTTAAGGACCAATTATAAAGTTATACTTGGATTTCATTTTAACTGTTCAGGGCCCCTAAACCCTGTGTTGTCAAGGGCCAACCATATATACGTATATACAGTTTTACAATCCCCCAGCAGAGGACTCACAGAATGGCTGTGTGCCAATAAATTTCGATGAATGAATAGATGAAACAGAAAAACATTAGTAAAAGAAATGTCTAAAATATTGGTGAGTTAATGATACATATGAGAAAGTTATTAGATATACAAATTAGTAACAATAAGGCACATTACAAAGAATGCTTAGGACACTGTTTTGTTCCAGTGGTTAACACAATTTTGTCTTCTATGAAATTATCCTGAAAAAAAGTTGTGATTGTTATTTTTAAATGATTCAAAAGATGAAAACCTCACAGACATTATTGGGAAGAGGGGATAAAAGAGGTCTTACAAAAATAAGAATAAGCAAAACTCAAAATTATGATTCAAAAAAAATTACAGCAGTAGTAGGACATCAGAAACAAATTGTTAACTTTGTCTTGACTTCTGATGCTAAGGAATATTTATATTTCAGTTTTTATAGTAATTTGTACATACAAGGCATTTCTTTCTCTGTCAAGCAGATTATGAGGTTCTTAAAGACTTTTCAAGTACAACAAAATTGTTGGGGTTCTGCTGTCAAAAAAATACATCCCTTAGCTTCCACTTCTGATATCATTTTACGTGGCAACTTTCTTCTTAATTGTGAATATCTCCTCCACTAGAACATAGGCTCTAGTGGAAACCATGTCGGATTTTAATTTCTATCACTATCAATCAACTAATGCCCAGTTCATAAGGGGTCAAATTAGTGGATATGTATGGAATGCATAAATGAAAGAAAGAATGAGCAAAATATGCCTCTGGAATATTTGTAGAGGACAATTTCAAGTTTATGTAATGGCACATGAAGCAAGTGGAAAAGGAAATGACAGTCAACTCCAGTATTCTTGCCTGGAGAAGCCCATGGACAGAGGAGCCTGGTGGGCTACAGGCCATGGAGTCACAAGAGTGGATACAACTTAGCAACTAAACCACCACCACCCCATGAAGCAAGACTATCAGAAATAATCAGAAATTAAAACTATATTCTACTATACCATCAGAATTTTCAGACATTTGCTGTGGTTCACATGGACCTGGGCTTTACTGTCTGAAAGTAAAAGTAAAGTAAAATTGGTTACTTAGAGAAATCATTACAGGGAGACCAAATCTGTTCAATAACATAACCACAAAAAGAAGAGTAAAAATTCAGGCTACCTTATCTGAAAGTATTATAATACAAGTAGGAGATAAATAGGAGAACAAGATTTCAGAGAAGTAAGTGGATGTGGAGTAAGTCTCTCCACATATACATCAGGAATACACCTTCAGACACAGAAGTACATGCAGAACACCAGCTGAGAGCGGACAGGAGTACCTGACCAGTGGAAAAGAATATACAGAACCATGCAAAACTCGGCAGGATGAAGGAACTAGGGGGAAAAACCGGAGTGTTAGTAGAACTGGACCTGCCCTCAGCGGGCGGAGGACCTGAAGCAGGGGTCCAATCCCCATTCCAGGGCAATTGTCTGAGTCAGAGGAGAAACATTTAAGGCTGAGAGTGAAACAGCTGATCTGTGGCAGCCTAAATGGAATGAGAATCAAACAGTCCTTGCCTCAGCCATACATACCCTGGACAGGAACGCTGGTCCCCCAGAAGGTGCAGCAGCTAGGAGCTAGAGTTTAGGGTCTGTAGAGTAATCCCAGGGTGAGGGCTGCTATTGACTGCAGAGAGACGGATTGAGGAGATGTGAGGGAGGAGATCATGGTGGGAAATTCCAGTGAAGGAAAGCCGGGCAGCCATAGCAACAAGATGATACTGCTGAGTCGCATGTAGGGAGTGGAGCTATCACCATAGCATCTCTCTCCCCATAGGCCAGCGGGGCAGCAGCTGCACAATAGAGAGGCTGGACCATCAAACGACTGGCACACTGAACTACAGAGAATGACCCCAGTCCCTGAATGGGTGGAGCTGCAGAGAAAGACTGTCCAAAGAGGCCTTCTGATCGCCAGCTACAAGAGGCTTGAGAAAAGACTGATAGGGCCATAACTCTTGTGGCAGAGGCAGTCCGTGTACCTGCACACTTGGTGCCTCCGGGGTACCTTCAAGTCAAGCAGCTGCACCACCTTCACTGCTCCACTCTCACTGGGACAGAGCTGCCACAGGCTAAAAAATTTTTGCATCTATGCATACAGGGTCCCTTCGGTAGTGTCCGATTCTTTGTGACCCTGTAGACTGTGGCCTGCCAGGCTTCTCATTCAGAGAGGGGGTTCTCCAGGCAAGAATACTGGAGCGTATTGGCCAATACCAGTTGCCATACCCTTCTAGAGCACTATACTTCCTTCTGCCTTAGCTGCCAAATGCCCTGAATACCTGGTGCTGCCAGAACCCCTGCGACCTAAGCAGCTGCACCACCTCCACACCTGGCCCACAATGGGGCAAACCCAAGCCCTGCAGGGCAGCCACAGGAGCAAAACCCCAGTGGATGACCCTCATGCAGCGGTGGAAATAAAACCACAATTGAAATCCAGGGGCAGTGTGGCTAAGGAAGAAGACCCAAAACCTTCCGACCAGCTGTACAAGTTGCAGATTAAATCCATATGATCAACTAGGCAAGACTCTGTCTATGAAAGATATAAAAGGTCATTGAAAGCTCCCATAAAAGAAAATGCACTAGTTCTGATAGCTGTGGACATTGAAGGCAAGAACACACAGGAGTAAGACCAGATTAGAATCTGAGCTGCCCGCACAGCAGATCCAGAGATCAGCACAGTGTTGGAGGGCATCCTAGGGAGGTGAGGTGGACTGTGACTGCCAACGAGGAAAACTCTGACAGCAGTGACTCAAGAAAAACATTTGCTATTTTGGGCTTCCCTGGTGGCTCAGAGGTTAAAGCATCTGCCTGCAATGCAGGACACCCGGGTTCAATCCCTGGGTCGGGAAGATCCCCTGGAGAAGGAAATGGTAACCCACTCCAGTATTCTTGCCTGGGAAATCCCATGGACGCAGGAGCCTGGTGGCCTACAGTCCACGGGGTCACAAAGAGTTGGACACGACTGAGCAACTTCACTTTCATTCTTATTTTTTGACTTGTTCTGTAGATTCTTTTGAATATTATTCTTTTCTTTTTTTTCTCCCCCCCCCCACCCCTCGTTGTAGTTTTTGATTGTATTGGCACTAAGAAATCCAATTAAGCATTTGAGATTTCTTTCCCCCCTCAGTCACATTTCATATTGTTGTCATAAATCTTTGCCACTAGATTGAGCTTTTGACGTTCTGTGTTTTCTTTTTTTTTAATTTTTAAAAACTATTATTTTTTTTCTACATTTATTCTTTTGTTTGCTTTTCCTACTGTTATTTCCCCCTTGCAGTTAACCTTTAACTTATATAAATCTTCTTTATTTGCCTCTATTAAACTTTATCTATTCCTTGCTTTATCTAAGCTTTATCTATGATATCTATTCTTTCTTTCTCTTGTTTTGTCTCCTTTCCTCTCAACATATTTGTTAGTATTATTTTCATTGCTTCATTCCCCAATTGGCACCTTGCTTTAGTTTTATTTTCTAGTTTGTGCTTTAGTTAGCTTTGTTCTTAACTCATAAACATAATTTTTGATTTCCTTTATTCCCTTTATTCAGTCAATCTACTGTACTTTATTTTTGTTGGATTGTTTTCACTTTGTTCATGGGTGTATATGAATATGTATATATTCCATTATTTTGATTATTATTTGCCTGATTTTTTACCTGCCATTTGTCTGGGAATTCATCTTTGGTTTCTCATTTTTGGATATTTGTTTTAATCTCACTTTATGCCATAACAAATTACTTGTGGAATCTTCGTTCCTAACTTGGGATCAAGCCCTGATCCTTTGGAGTGGGAGCACTGATTCCAAGACCCTAGGCTACCAGAGAACCAACCCTCAGTTCAGCTCAGTCGTTCAGTCGTGTCCAACTCTTTGTGACCTCATGAACCACAGAATGCCAGGCCTCCCAGTCCATCACCAACTCCCGGAGTTTACCCACACTCATGTCCATCGAGTCGGTGACCATCCAGCCATCTCATCCTCTGTTGTCCCCATTTCTTCCTGCCCCCAGTTCCTCCCAGCATCAGGGTCTTTTCCAATGAGTCAACTCTTCTCATGAGGTGGCAAAAGTATTGGAGTTTCAGCTTTAGCATCAGTCCTTCCAATGAACTGACTTCCTTTAGGATGGACTTGTTGGATCTCCTTGCAGTCCCAGGGACTCTCAAGAGTCTTCTCCAACACCACAGTTTAAAAACATCAATTCTTCAGCACTCAGCTTTCTTCACAGTCCAACTCTCACATCCATATATGACCACTGGAAAAACCATAGCCTTGACTAGATGGACATTTGTTGGCAAAGTAATGTCTCTGCTTTTGAATATGCTATCTAGGTTGGTCATAACTTTCTTTCCAAGGAGTAAGTGTCTTTTAATTTCATGGCTGCAGTCACCATCCGCAGTGGTTTTGGAGCCCAAAAAAAATAAAGTCTGATACTGTTCCCACTGTTTCCCTATCTATTTCCCATGAAGTGATGGGACCAGATGCCATGATCTTCATTTTCTGAATGTTGAGCTTTAAGCCAACTTTTTCACTCTCCTCTTTCACTTTCATCAAGAGGATCTTTAGTTCTTCTTCACTTCCTGCCATAAGGGTGGTGTCATCTACATATCTGAGGTTATTGATATTTCTCCCAGCAATCTTGATTCCAGCTTGTGTTTCTTCCAGTCTAGCATTTCTCATGATGCACTCTGCATAGATGTTAAATAAGCAGAGAAACAAGATACAGCCTTAATATACTTTCCCAATTTGGAACCAGTCTGTTGTTCCAAGTCCAGTTCTAACTGTTGCTTCCTGACCTGCATACAGATTCCTCAAGAGGCAGGTCAGGTGGTTTGGTATTCCTGTCTCTTTCAGAATTTTCCACAATTTATTGTGATCCACACACTCAAAGGCTTTGGCATAGTCAATAAAGCAGAAATAGATGTTTTTCTGGAACTCTCTTGCTTTTTCCATGATCCAGCAGATGTTGGCAATTTGATCTCTTGTTCCTCTGCCTTTTCTAAAACAAGCTTGAACATCAGGAAGTTCACAGTTCATGTATTGCTGAAGACTGACTTGCAGAATTTTGAGCATTATTTTGCTAGCATGTGAGATGAGTGCAATTGTGTGGTAGTCTGAGCATTCTTTTGCATTGCCTTTCTTTGGGATTAGAATGAAAACTGACCTCTTCCAGTCCTGTGGCCACTGTTGACTTTTCCAAACTTGCTGGCATATTGAGTGCAGCACTTTCACAGCATTTTTCAGGATTTGAAATAGCTCAGCTGGAATTCCATCACCTCCACTAGCTTTGTTTGTAGTGATGCTTCCTAAGGCCCACTTGACTTCACATTCCAGGGTGTCTGGCTCTAGGTGAGTAGACACACCATTGTGATTATCTGTGTCATGAAGATCTTTTTTGTATAGTTCTTCTGTATATTCTTTCCACCTCTTATTAATATCTTCTGCTTCTGTTAGGTCCATACCCTTTCTGTCCTTTATTGAGCCCATCTTTGCATGAAATGTTCCCTTGGTATCTCTAATTTTCTTGAAGAGATTTCTAGTCTTTCCCATTCTATCGTTTTCCTCTATTTCTTTGCACTGATCACTTAGGAAGGCTTTCTTATCTCTCCATGCTATTCCTTGGAACTCTGCATTCAAGTGGGTATATCTTTCCTTGTCTCCTTTGCTTTTCACTTCTCTTCTTTTCACAGCTATTTGCAAGGCTTCCTCAGACAGCCATTTTGCTTTTTTACATTTCTTTTTCTTGGGCATGGTCTCAATCCCTGTCCTGTACAATGTCATGAATCTCCATCCATAGTTCATCAGGCACTCTGACTCTCAGATCTAGTGCCTTAAATCTGTTTCTCACTTCCACTGTTAGGGATTTGATTTAGGTCATACCTGAATGGTCTAGTGGTGTTCCCCACTTTCTTCAATTTAAGTCTGAATTTGGCAATAAGAAATGGCTGAATGGATACCAAAACAAGAGCCATATAAATACTGTCTACAAGAAACCCACTTCAGACCTCAAGTTACATTTAGTCTGAAAGTGTGAGGATGCAAAAATATATTCCATGCAAATGGGAAGCAAAAGAAACCTGGAGTAACAATCCTCATATCAGTAAATAGACAAAATAAAGATTACAAAAGATAAGAAAGGATACTATATAATGATCAAGGGGTCAATCCAAGAGGAAGGCATAACAATTGTAAATATCTATGCACCCAACATAGGAGCACCTTGATACATAAAACAAACACTAACAGACATAAAAGGAGAAATTGACAGTAACACAATAATAATAGGAGACTTTAACACCCCACTCACACCAATGGGCAGATCATCAAAACAGAAAATTAATAAGAAAACACAAGTTTTAAATGATACATTAGATGAGAATGGATCTCACTGATATCTTGAGGACAATCCATCCAAATGCAGAAGAATACACCTTCTTCTCAAGTGCACATGGAACATTCTCTAGGATAGACCATATCTTAGATCACAAAACAAACTTCAGTAAATTTAAGAAAATTGATATTGTATCAAGCATCTTCTCTGACCACAATGCTATAAGGAAAAAAGTCTAAGAAGCACAAACACATGTATATGAAATTATTATAATACAAGTAAACATTTTTGTTAATTATGCAGTTTTTTTCAAATGGAAAAAATGACCCAGACAAGTTTAGATTATAATTTTATAGAACTTTTCAACTAATAAATCATCTTTTAGAATTAGCAAGTGCATATCTGTTGCATAGAGATTTCACATGTAGTACTATAGATATTTTATCATGATATTATATATTCTATAAAAATGTTAGATAAATATCATTTAAAGTTCATAAAACCTTTTCAGAGACCTAAGTCAGAAATATTATATTTACAGGTCAGGAAAATGAGTGTTAAAGAAGTCAAATTACTTGCTCACCCATGCAGGACCATGATTCAAGCATGGATCCTGTCTCTACTCATGTGAGAAACAGCAGCTTGCCTGGCAATCAGTTTGCAGAGATCTTATAAGATGTGTGAGCAAAACAGCATTTAGGTCTGGCTTTCACCCAGTCCTGTTTCCAGGTGTGCTTGCTTGACTTGCCGATGTCTCCATGGCTTCCCAATCCACTGAGGGACCCAGTTCTCACCCTCTTAGCATACCCATTTATATGCTGTCCTCCCAAGCTTCAATCCCAGCCCTGAATTGGTTATACCAATCCTCTTGCTTCCAACTGGGAAAAGTAATCAGACATTTTCCTGAGATGCTGGCATCCTGGACTGAGATCGAGATCAGGTGTAGCATATTTAAGGTCAGTCCAGAGACTGAGTTGTTTGCTGTTCCAGGGTAGAATCCTGGCACTGAACCTAGCCGGCTGCCCTTTGAGTTTAGACACCAGAGAGAAAAGCAAGGATTCCACTGGCACATCTGTGCTGTTCTGAGAATCTCAGTAAAGGGTGTGACCCTACTTAGCTTCCCTCTGCAGAAACAGAAGCATGGACTTCAAGGCACTGGTCCACTATCCATCAGGAACACAAGCCATGTAGGTGCTATTCTCCTGTAACCTGCAAGTGACAGATACCATCCTGGCTTCCTACCTCCCCAAGGACTGTCTTGCCTGATAAAATGTTTTCAAACACTGAGTCACAATGTTTGTCAAGAAGGTAGAATGATTATGAAAAATAACAACTAGTTTTTCTTCAATGCCCACACTCAAGGGCTTTGCCCCACCACTGAATCAGTGCCTCCCTACCTCCTCCCAACATCATGGACCTCAACACAGAAGGCTTCTTTGTACCTTGCGCTCTGGATCAGAGGCACCTACTCCTAAAGTCAGGTCCTGGAAGCCTCGGCAGCAGTGGGCTTCCATGTTATAACCCCCCTTAAAAAAAAAAATCACTTCATCCTTAAAAACCTGTAGTGTATTTTCAGTACAAAAGTTAGAATTCTCAAGATTTCACAGATGAGAAAATAGCTCAAGAAAAATTGAATGTCATAAAACTAGTCTTAAGTCAGAGCCTGAACTTTCATGTAGACAGTCTTGATTTTCAGCTCTGGGGCAGGGGAAGGTGAGTAAGGGCCAGGGATTACTGAGAATGGAGCCACGAGCTGATGCTCTGATCCTCACCAGCTTCGGCAGTGACAAACACTGAGGAGGCCTTTATTGCCATAGCAATTAAAGTGCAGTAATGCTGAATTAAAGGTGACCCACTGGTTAAGGGTAGAAAGCACCAAGACAGCATTTGGATAATTTTTAATCCTGGTTATTTTAGTCCTGGTGGACTAAAATAATGGAACCACACAGGGAGCAACCACAGATCAAAGGGCTTCAGAACCAGGATATACTGGAGAAATTTTGGTTTTCCTTCGAACAGCCTTCTTTCTTAGGAAAAACTCTCAAACATTTTATGACAGGATTTTTGCAGAAAGTGGAGCAGACTGAAAGTGCAGCCTAATTACCCAGGAACCTGACCCCCGAACGTGACTTCCAAGGTCTTTGTGCTCTGTCTCTGCTCACCTCTCTTCTTCTTCTTTCACCTTCGGCTCTGCCCTGCAGTACCAACTGTCTTCAGCTCCACAAAAGGATGTGTTCTCTCCTCTTTCAGTCTCACCCTCAAACTTTCATTTCTGTCTGGAGTATCTTTTTCTAGTCTTCTTTTCTTATGTCTTCTTCCATAAGCTTAACCACTATTGTATTTGGAAAACTTTTCTGAATTCTTTGTGTGTTTCTCTCATTATACACTGTACTGTAACCCTCTTTGTAATAACATCAGTCACTCAAAGGAAAGCTCCAGAAGAACAGAGATCATTTCCAGTTGCTGAAAATGTGTCTGGCATATAGGATGCACTCCAAAAATATTAATTCACTTAATGTTGAATTCTTGCTGTGAAAGGGAATTTTAACTCCAGAATTATCTACACTTGTAAGAATTGGAATAGCTGCAAGTAGGGGCTTCCCTGGTGACTCAGACGGTAAAGAATCGAGACCTGGGCTCGATCCCTGGGTTGGGAAGATTCCCTAGAGGAAGGCATCAACCCACTCCAGTATTCTTCCCTGGAAAACCCCATGGACAGATGAGCCTGGTAGGCTATAGTCCAAGGGGTCACAAAGAGTCAGACACAACTGAATGACTAAGAACACAGATACAGAAACAGAGGAATAGAACTATAATAGATGGCAAATTAAGTCAGAGTTAATTTGGAGTGGCCTCTGTGCTGGATATTCTGTTTGCTCCCTACCTGATGCACACTCCACCTTCACCAGAGTTCCAGGAGATAGGACTTTGGGGACCACCATACCATGTTCGCTTACCATCTGACTTGATATTGGGTTCTGCCAGTGGATGCAGCAGATGGAGATTATGAGACAGAAGGAGTGGTTGATAAATTGAAACATTTGTTTTCTTGATTCCCCACTTTCCAGGCTGAATCCCAGCCATTTGAGTACCAAAGTGACCATCCTTTCGGCTGCATCTTTCTCCCAGTTCAGGAATAGAGGCTAAGGCTTTACCATCAAATGTGAATTCCTCCTTACCCTTCCCCACACACAGCTTTGCAAATGATTTCTTTTCAGTGAGTCATCTTCCTACAAGGACTCTAACCCATAGAGCCTGACATTTTGTGAGATTTGGACTTAATTCTGCAGGAAGTGAAAACCAAAAGCTTTTAGAATATAAAGATATCCTTACAGCTCAAACATTAGCAGAAGAAAACCTATTGCACTACAGGTTCTTCAGAAACAGAGCCTTTGCCTTATTCAATGTTGTAACCAATGCCTAGAAGAAAGTATGGCATACATAGCCTACAATACTCTCTTATTAAATAAGTAACTTCAAAGACAATTGATTAAATCTATGTAGCCTAGAGACGCTGGGCTGGAAGAAGCACAAGCTGGAATCAAGATTGCCAGGAAAAATCTCAATAACCTCAGATAGGCAGATGACATCACCCTTATGGCAGAAAGTGAAGAGGAACTAAAAAGCCTCTTGATGAAAGTGAAAGAGGAGAGTGAAAAAGTTGGCTTAAAGCTCAACATTCAGAAAACGAAGATCATGGCATCTGGTCCCATCTCTTCATGGGAAATAGATGGGGAAATAGTGGAAACAGTGTCAGACTTTATTTTGGGGGGCTCCAAAATCACTGCAGATGGTGACTGCAGCCATGAAATTAAAAGACACTAACTCCTTGGAAGAAAAGTTATGACCAACCTAGATAGCATATTCAAAAGCAGAGACATTACTTTACCAACAAAGGTCCGTCTTGTCAAGGCTATGGTTTTTCCAGTGGTCATGTTTGGATGTAAGAGTTGGACTGTGAAGAAAGCTGAGCGCCAAAGAATTGATGCTTTTGAACTGTGGTGTTAGAGAAGACTCTTGAGAGTCCCTTGGACTGCAAGGAGATCCAACCAGTCCATTCTAAAGGAGATCAGCCCTGGGATTTCTTTGGAAGGAATGATGCTAAAGCTGAAACTCCAGTACTTTGGCCACCTCATGTGAAGAGTTGACTCATTGGAAAAGACTCTGATGCTGGGAGCGATTGGGGGCAGGAGGAAAAGGGGACGACAGAGGCTGAGATGGCTGGATGGCATCACCGACTCGATGGACATAAGTTTGAGTGAACTCCGGGAGTTGGTGATGGACAGGGAGGCCTGGCGTGCTGCAACTCATGGGATCGCAAAGAGTCGGACACGACTGAGCGACTGAACTGAACTGAACTGATGTAGCCTAGAGCTTGAATTATAATCAAGGGCAGACAAAAGATAATCCACTTTCTTAAACAGCCCCTAGTAGTAACAAAACAGGTAGATTTCAGAGAAATCCTATAAACTAAAAGTAGGCAATCTAAATGAGTGCTTCCCTGAGAGAGCAGGTCCTAAAAAGGACCTCTTCCCATGTAGATGTTGTGCTCTCTCTTATACAGCTATCTTACTGTGTCCACAGCTAATTCCTTCTCAGTGATTAACCACACTGGGGCAGTACTGCAGTGAGCGATTATTATTGCTTTACAATCCATGAGGACAGACCTGGCATCGAAGGCAACATTGTCAGCAAGGCACCATTTACTTCATCCTGCAGACATCACTCTGATAACAAAACGTGGTTGAATTCGATAAACTTTCCAAGTATAGAGAGTATAAGGGTATTTTTAGAATCAGAAAGCCTGCAAGAGAAGTACAAGATGCCAAACAGAACTGAGGAAGTGAGGGGGGAAGTAAGGAGGAGAAATTAAACAAAGAAAAACATGCTTGATTTCCCGAGCAAGTTCTTCTACTTCCCCCTTGTGGCCAAATTTTTCTAGAACAAGGATTATTTTTTCCTTCAAGATAACAATTATTATTTAGGTCAGATTATAACAATGGAGCTTGCTTGTTGGAAAGAGAATGAAAAATTCACTGGAGTGGATAGGTAGAATACCATGTGGAAATGTGAAATTTCTGCAACTGAATTTTGTAAATGAATTAATGTTTCTACAAAAGCTTAACCAGGAACAGAGATTCATCCAAGGGTTTGACTGGTACAGAGAAACTCTCCATAGAAACTCATGTAATTCTCATAATAACTCTTTACAGTAAATATAATTGTCCCTGAATTAGTAATCTAAGAGTAGATATGAAAACTTTCACATATTTGGTACCGACTGTGTTCTACTGCATTTAAGAATTTTGCATACACTCATTTAATTCTTAAAATAGAATTAGATCAGAATAGCAATTTCTTTAATTGAACTTCCCGAGGTAATGTAGTTTGTACATCACAGAGATGAAACTTTAACCTATTTGAATTGCAACTGCCTCCATATTTCCTCTATTCCATGCTGTCTCATTATATTCTTTTTGCATGCCCTTTTTAACTTTTTACCAGTATTTTTTAAAACTAGACTTGCACACCCGCTGTAGGGACTCCTGTGATCCTTAGGAGATTCTCCTACCTTTACACTGCTCTATGTATTTATATTTGCCAGAGATGAGCTAAAGACTCTCCTCTTGACCTAATGCATTAATTGCAGATTCATGTTAATAATTAGCACAAAAATCAGAATTAGAAAATGTACTTTGTTCTCTTCAACCCCTCCTCCTAGAAGTAGGGAACACTCTATGAAGATAATAGGGCAGTATTATTTTCTTTAAACTTATAGTAGACACATTTAGAGTCAATAAACAGAGTTATCAAATTTTCTAAGTTCAAAGTAGAATAACAGAGAGGTGCAAAACGTGAATTACTGAGTTGGGGGTATATTTGAAAAAAAACTACAAAATCACATATAGTTATTAAAAACATTATATATTAATAATAAAGAGGGGAGAGAGGAAGGTATTATCTACAGTTTACCTCTTTTATCTGCACCAGAGAATCTTAATTTTCTTTTTCTAGGACTTCTGGTTGTGTTTACCAAATTATCTCATAAACTTTAAATGATACCTAGATCCCCTGGAGGAGAGCATGGCAACCCACTCCAGTATTCTTGCCTGGAGAACCCCCATGGACAGGGGAGTCTGGCAGGCTACAGTCCATGGGGTTGCAAAGAGTCAGACACAACTGACCAACTAAGCACAGAACATATATCAATTAGCATTTTTAAAATGTTGTCCAATGTATTGGAGGAGTTGTTATGGGCTAGGTGGGTGGTAATAAAAGATATGGGAAAAATGATTATCAAATTTCAAATATTTATTCATTGATTTCTTCCATGCAAAAGATCAACCAGTAATGAATAAGAGCCCAATTCTCCTTGGGTTTCCTTCCTGGCTTTACAACTCACAAAACTGTGACCTTGAGCCTCTGATCCCACATTTGTAGTGATGACAACAAAAATCTATTGTGAGGAGGCTCAAATAAATGAGTAATGCCCTTAAGCACTTTAGTATAAGGAAGTTTCAATTGATCTTTGCTGTTTGTATTTGAGCCTGAAAATTACTTCACCCAAAATTTACCTTTGGGTTACCTGGCTAACAGTGGTTATACCATGGCTAGGATCAAAGACAGAATGCTCTGGATAGCAGTATTCCTTTGGCAGTTTCTCTAATGAGACTCTACTTCATACTTTTAAAGCTTGATAATATGTCTTGAATTTATATAGCCATTACATGTTTTTCAGATGCAGTTCTATACATTTTCTTATTTGGTTTGGCAACCAACACTTCAGCTCCATGGCTGCTGTACTGTTTCTGTGGCCAGTCCTGCCCCTGAACTGTTAAGCTCTGATTAAATCCTCCCAGGAAGACCAGTATGAGAGCATCCACATTACCCAGTTCATGAGGTTGTAACCTAAGCTGGAATTTGGAAAATCACTGAAAGTACACATGGCATCTCCCTGAGCTTTGCCTCTAAACATGCATTTGCTAAATACTTGCTGGACTATGAGATAACCTCCAAGAAGTAGCAAATTATGTATTTGACACTAATATTCATTATGTAAATTAATACAATGAATTTATATAAAATATACTAATATAGCATTTGTCTAGGTAGAAAAGCAAAGAGACATAAAGAAAAGAAAAAACAATCTTTTTGTTGGTGACAGTAGATAGATCCTGTTGACATTTTAATGCATTTTGTTTTGCTACTTTTCTATGAATATTTATGGGCCTGCTTTCTTTTAAACAAGGAGATTAAAACATATAGAGAGTTTTATATCAATAAGTAAAAATGTAGGTATCTTGTTAGAGTCTTCTCAGGCAGTGGATGTGATTATCTGAAGTTGCAAATTCGAATATAAATTGGTCTTACAAATGGACTTCCCTAGTGTCTTGCTGGTAAAAAATCCACCTGCAATGAGGGAGACCTAGTTTGATCCCTGGATTGGGAAGATACCCTGGAAAAGGGAACAGCTACCTGCTCCAATATTGCTGGAGAATTCCATGAACTGTATATAGTCCATGGGGCCACAGAGTTGGACACGACTGAGTGACTTTCACTTTCTTTCTTTACAAATGATGATAGTACTGAAAAACCTCCTACCCCCACCCCCAGCCTCAGCACTATGGGGACCAAAGCATAGTTATGTTAGTTTTCTCCTCTGTGTCCTCCAGGATTTTTGTCACGTATTGCTAACTGTAAAAAATCTGTGTCTCTGAGACTACACTTGAACTCTTTGAGGACAGGATCTATGGGTAGTTTCTCTTGGGGAGACAATTCAATATAATAGTTAAGAGAGAATTCTGAAGAGTAAGATGTTTAAGGCTTCCTGGCTGGCTCAGTGGTAAAGAATCTGCCTGAAAGGCAAGAGATGAGGGTTCAATCCCTGGGTCAGGAAGGTCCCCTGCAGTAGGAAATGGCATCCCACTCCAGTATTCTTGCCTGGAAAATTCCATGGACAGAGGAGTCTGGAGTGTTATAGTCCATAGGATTGCAAGAGTCAGACTCCACTTAGCAACTCAACCACCACCAAGATTGCTTAGGTTGTTTTGTTAACTCAGCTAGCTATTTGACATTTGGAGAATTACTCAGTTTCTTCATTGTAAAAACAGAACTCCAAATTCCAAAGGCTTATCCCAAGAGTAAAATGAGATAATCTACATGTGAAGAAGTTAGAAAGACTCAGTAAATGTTCAGTAAACATTATGTTGTAAAGTCAGAATCTGTTGTTGAACATACTGTGGAGAACGTTCCAAAAAAGTACAGGGTCAAATATTGTCAGCATGAGCAATAATTATGAAGTTGACATCTGAAATGTCTGATCGATGGCTGGCACTGACTAGTTGTGGGATTTTGAACAAGTCAGCATCTCTGGGTTTTGGCATTCTCCTCTATAACATAGGAATAATGAGCATTTTTAAAAATCAAACTATAACAAGAGTTTTATAAAAATATTATGCTTGAATATAGTGAATAGATTTTCCTAGAATGAATTCCAGAAGTGATACAAATGAATCAGAGATTATAAATGGTTTTGAACTGTGGGGGCTACATTTTACTTCTGCCCTTTGCAGAAGGGCTATGCCAATTAGCAAATTCAGTAGCATTGTACTGGAGTTCATATTTAATCTCACAAAAAAGAGGACTGTTGTTTTTTAAATAATTTTGCCAGTTTAATATTTTTTTTAGTTCTTGCCATTTTAATAAATGCCGTTTTCTTGTTGTTGTTGTTACTGTTGAGGTTCAGCTTTTCAGATTTTTACAGATATATTGACATTTTTTATTTTTGACTTGTTCATGCACTTTTTCTTTATATCCTTTGTCCATTTTTCTATAGACCATGTCAATATGTAATCTCATGACATGTTATTATTTTAACACAATGTTATATTTTGTAATCATTTCTTTGTTGGCAATACTGACATAAAAATGATTACAAAATAGAACAGAGAAAAACACTAAACCATAAAGCTCTTAACCAAAATTAGCTTTAAAACAATAATCTCAAAACCCCAGTTCAGTTCAGTTCAGTCGCTCAGTCGTGTCCGAATCTTTGCGACCCCATGAATTGCAGCACGCCAGGCCTCCCTGTCCATCACCAACTCCCAGAGTTCACTCAAACTCATGTCCATCGAGTCAGTGATGCCATCCAGCCATCTCATCCTCTGTCGTCCCCTTTTCCTGCTGCCCCCAATCCCTCTCAGCATCAGAGTCTTTTCCAATGAGTCAACTCTTTGCAGGAGGTGGCCAAAGTACTGGAGTTTCAGCTTTAGCATCATTCCTTCGAAAGAACACCCAGGGCTGATTTCCTTTAGAATGGACTGGTTGGATCTCCTTGCAGTCCAAGGGACTCTCAAGAGTCTTCTCCAACACCACAGTTCAAAAACATCAATTCTTCGGTGCTCAGCTTTCTTTGCAGTCCAACTCTCACATCCATTCATGACCACTGGAAAAACCATAGCTTTGACTAGCCGGACCTTTGTTGGCAAAGTAATGTCTCTGCTTTTCAATATGCTATCTAGGTTGGTCATAAAACCCCAAGTGCAACCCAAATTTAGACTTCTAAAACTCATATCTATTAGTCCTTATATCCTATAGAGTTTATAGCCTTCTTTTTATAAATATTATCTCATTAGGAAAATCCAAAACTTCTGGGGCACCCATGAAAAAATTGTGTGAAAATGAGCTTTAAAATTATAAAATTTTAAAGTTGTCACATTACTTAAAAATAGACTCTTTTTTCAGTTAGAAGCTTAAGTTCTCACTGATTAAAGTTTAGAACCTCTTAAAATATTTAATGAACCAAGACAGTTGTTCTAATGTTAAACATTCTCTCAGTAAATCTCAAAGAGGTTTAGCATTGAACCAGAATAACCCCTTTTTTTTTCCTTTCTCTCAATTCAGACAACCATTTATTTTAATGCACATTAAAATGTTTTGAAACATTTTGGCAAAAAAGAATGAGTTTTCTTTTTGCTCAGGGTTACCCCTTCCTCCCCAAAATACCCAAACCAAAAAACCCTTAACTTACAAAGATAACACTTTGCTTTTATTTCTTAAAAGGAACCACTTAGTAATTGAGTTTCTACTCCTGGAAAAAGCTTCTCTCTGTTAATGGATTTTTTGTAGTCTTCAGTTCAGTGCTATTAGTAATAGTTACATTTGCCTTCCTTTCTCTGTTGCCAGATCACCTGTGTTTGTTTATGATTCCATGGAGTAATGTTGCCTTGAGAAGTATTGGTTTTTTGTATTCCTAGAGCCAGCACAGGACTTGGTCCATTACAGATATAAACTAATATTTTATTGAATTGAGTAATGATAAAGACACATACAATATCCAAGGTGTGAATTTACCTTCTGCCTTCCATAATCTTCTGATTATGGGCAGAAAATAAAACAATTTTTTAAATGTTTAGCCAAAATTTTCCAAACTGAGATTCCATGGAGTAGTATTACAGGAGATTTGTGTAGGTCCCCACATACTCAGGGAAAAGAAAATTAAGTATTTGGAGAACATTGCCTATTCCAGGAGATGCATAGCACACTCATTCACCTATGAAGCCTCTGAGCGCAGCAAAAGGAAAGAAATTAATTCCACCCACACCTCCTTCAGTTTCTAACCTAGAAAGATAGGTTCTCTGATTGGTTTATTTTAAAGGTTGCCTCATGAAAGAACAGAGAGCTATAAAGAAGTCAAAAGAAGTAAAGGCTAAGAAGCAAAATGAACTCATTAAATTAATAAAAATTTATAATACAAGGAACCCCAAATTCAAGAACAAAATTTTAACCTTCAATGAGATGCAATAAGTAGTAGAATTGACTTCCAGAAGAAAAACTAGTAATATGGAGAATAAATTGTATAAACAAGATACAAGGTAAAAAGACAGAGATAAACTTGATGAGAGTTTATGATAAACATTTTGAGCAGAATCACAGATTCAGGCTATGAATTAAATATGCTTCTCCTGAAAATGCAATAAGATTAATAGCAAAGGCAAGCCCAAGATATAATTCAAACACTTCTAGGGGGAAATGAATTAGAAATTACACATTAAATGACTTACCAGGCTATGTGAAAAACATGTAAGATAAATCACACCCAGATTTATTCTGGGCTCTGGCATTTTTTAACTCCTTATTTTAGAAATGTACAAACATACACAAAAATAAAGTAAACAATAAAATTAAACTTCATGTTTCCATTATCCAGCTTTAGAGATTATAAACATTATATTAGTACATTTTTTATTTTCACTGTATCCACTTTTTTCCTTTTGGAGGAAATATTCCATATTTTTTGTCCTTTTGTTTCTACATATTCAATGCATACGTTTAATAAATGAGTATACTTTTTATATAATCATCATAATATTATCACATCTAGCAATGTTAATAGTAAAGTCTATTTTCTTTTGGCCAGATCACAAAAATACATGGAGGTTAAGCAACCATCTAACTGGTGACAGTTAAAATATCTTACCTTTGAAAAAACAAAACAAAGAAAATACTTTGTGTACACATTCTTGACACCCATCTTAAAAGTATTGGAAGGAACAATGAAGATCAGGGTCCCTGCAGCCCAAGCTTCTTTAGCCTCAAGGTAAATTCATCCTTGTCTGGAATCTCTGTGTCACTCTGTAGCACCCTGTTAAGAGGTGGCAAGATTCCACAGGGTGTATCATTGTTCCAAGAGAAGTGGAGAAGAGAAAATGTGTCGTCTTGCTGCCTTTTTCTCAATACCTAAAATAGTGAAAAGTGAAAGTGTTAGTCGCTCAGTCATGTCTGACTTTTTGCAATCCCATGAACTGACCTAAGATAGTACTTCATACTAAAAGATACTTATTAAATGAATGAACCCCCACCCCAACCTCCGTGACTCAACAAAGATTTCTTTGCCTCAGTTATCTCAGAACTACTGGATCTGAAGCAATGATGCTCAAAGGAATAAGGAATTTCTCAGTAATAACCAGTAAGCATCAAATCATAAAAGACAAGAGCCTGCTCCAATTCTTTGGCACAGCACAGAACCCAAACACTTTAACACTAGAAAAATTAAGCCCAAATCATGAATGAGACTGAACTTCTTCTGGCTGGCAAGGCAGAACAAGGACTTAAATTCTGATTTTTCAGATTAAAAAGAAACATTTATTTTTCTTCTCATTTGAGGGTTCATGCTAATGTCCCTAACTTCTTTTATATTGAGTGCTTCAATTGTGTTAGGCACTGTCCCATAAGTTATTCCATTTACTGTTGTAGTGACCTTCTGATGCTAGTACATAGGGGTTGGAGACTCAGGTTTTGGTCTCAGACCTAATTTCAAATACTGCCTCTTCCATTTCTCAGTGTTTGACCTAAGGAAAGATTTGGGTTCCCCAGGTGGTGCAGTGGTAAAGAATGGATGAGACCTGCCAGTGCAGGAGACATAAAAGATGCAGATTGCATCCCTGCGTCAGGAAGATCCCCTGGAGGAGGCAATGGTAATCCACTCCAGGACTCTTGCCCAGAGAATCCCATGAACAGAGGAACTTGGTGGGCTGCGGTCCGTAGGGCCACAAAGAATCAGATCCAACTTAGGACACACACACAAGGGAAGATTTATTGTAGCCATAATGATCAGCTTCCTAATTTTCAAAATATGAATATTGCTACTATCTATATCAGTGACATATTACTATGAAGGTGAAATAAGATGGCACATAGTAAAGTTCAAAATATATTAGCTAAAGTTATCAAATATGTATATACAGAGAAAAAAATAGAGAGAGAGAAAAGAATTTACTAAGGATATAGAGGTTGTAAGTATACAGAAAAATTAAGCACAAGCTTTTTGGTCCAACAGCTAGTTTTCTTTCCATAGTCATTAAAAATAACTCCAGTTTAACAGTTGCCATCTTTTAAGATATCTGAACACTGTCAGTATTTGATATTTCTAATTCTCTGAATTTTATCATCTTTCCAAATATAACCACTGAGGTAAATATAATCACAGATCAAATTTTTAAAGTCCTGCCTCATCCATCCAAATGTTGAATATTTTTGTTCTGCTACTTTTTCTAACTGCTGTAGGAGGAAAAATAAAATTATTGTGAATAGATTTTCTGGAAATCAATCCTGGAGAGGGGACCTGTTCAACAATGTTTTTCATGGTCAATATATGCTGTCGTACTTTATTTTTCCATGAAGCAATCACCACAGTGGCTTCTGGCTCACCTTACCCTTCCCAAATCAGATTTCAAAAAAGATTAAACTGAAATGATCTGTTTTGAACATTTTATTTCAACACCCAAGTAAATTGATGTTTCTTAATAGATTAGGTAGACGTTTTTAATATATCTTCATAAAAGAGATGTCTTCAAGTTAACTACACTTTCAGAATACTTCTTAGGCTTTTTAGCAATCCTCATAATTTATCTAGTGAAACAGCTGGCTGAGAGTTGCAAACCTGTTTGCTAAGAAAATAATCAAATCCACTAAAGTATTTAATAACAAGTAGTTGGTTCCTATGAACCCCATTCAAGCATTCTTGAGAGTTCTCAAGTACCTTAAAATGTGCATGCTTACCTGAACTAGCATGGTGCCCCTTACAAGTTTCTTTCAAAACACAAATGATTCCACAAGGGATCCTAGCAGTCAGTATGGAATCAGAGGCCCTATTCCAAATGTCATATGTCAATATTTAGATAAAGGGAGTCTATATTCCTAGTAACATTTTTACACATAAATTACTAAGTTCTACTCTAAACCACAGGAAATGTTTCAAATATTAACTAGATAAACCTCCTTTCAGATCCTATTTGCGTATCAGAGTGTCTAAGATTTCTCTTCAAATCCTTAAAACATGATAATTCAGTCTCCCCTGACTCTCTTTTAATTTTCTGCATGCATCTTGAGGTCTATCAGATATTTTTCTTGTTTATTTGCTGGCTCCCCCTTCACCTGAAATTAAACTCTATGAAAAAGCAGGAAATCTATATGTTTTGCAATTGCTTTTTGTGTCACACTTAAAACAGTGCTTGATATTTAGAGGGTGCTTAATAAATGTTAAATGCATGAACCTGTAAGTATGATATTCTGACTCTCCTTAAATGTCTGTTGCATAGGTTAGCTGCTCTAGTAAGTCATTAACATAGAGATTGTACCTACTTTGGTAATAATTGACTTTCAAAATAAGTTATTTTGCTGAAAATAAACCTGCTATTAAAAGATAAACTGAGACACATTAAAAATTTAAGAGATCATTGGGTGTATAGTCATTCTGATTGGCAGTGCAAAGCCAAAAGTAGTTAGGAGTGCTCCCTCTATTAACATAAGAGCCAGGGTACACAGTGCAGAAGCAAAGAAATGAAATTATTTGATTGGCTATAATCACAAGTAGTTGCCTACTTGTGACTTGGTTTCCATAGCATCTTGATTTCATAATCTTGAGCTATTTACAAACCTAGATTTTGGCTTGCTTATGTAGGTCATCATGACATTAGAACCACATTAGTCCAATGGCCTCTTTGTTTAATTAATTTAACACTGAGTCATTAAAAATAAATTATAATAGCAATCTTTTCCATGAGGAATGTAGGAATATGAGCTAGATAGTTTCAGAGTCACATTAAAAATATTTATCTGAAAGGAATTTCAATAATGGTGTTTTCATAAGTTAAACTATTGATATCTAATTTAGGTATCTCAGATTAAATTTTCTCAGGGTGAAATTAAGTCAAGATATGCAAAGACTTTTAGGCAGTATAAAGGGTTTAGGTTTTCTGCCTGCAACTGAAGAATCTTGCATAGGAAAAAAACAGTACACTTTGCATTTTTTAAATAAGTCCATCGTGGATTCACCATGATTGAAGAAGGAAGAGTAAGTATATAAGAGCATAGATTGAAATTTTAATGATGAAGTATAAGTGAGAGATGATGGCGGGTTTGTTCTGCTTCTGTGCTTACCAAGCCCTCCAGATTTTGATTTGCTGCTGACTTAATGAAGACATTCTAGAAATGTTTGTATAAGATGCTACTTTCTTTAAAATGTCACTTTTCTCTTTAAATTAATATGTTCAAATTTTGATTTATTCATCAGTTTGATTAATCTAATTACTGTTACTCTACCTGTGTTGGAAATTAAAATAAAATTCATGTTTATGAGATTGTAAAAATGATGATCACATCCTGGACATTGAAAAATTCACCAGGGTAACTGTGAACTTCCAGATGTTCAAGCTGGTATTAGAAAAGGCAGAGGAACCAGAGATCAAATTGCCAACACCCGCTGGATCATCAAAAAAGCAAGAGAGTTCCAGAAAAACATCTACTTCTGCCTTATTGGCTACATCAATGCCTTTGACTGTGTGGATTACAATAAACTGTGGAAAATTCTGAAAGAGATGGGAATACCATGCCATCTGACCTGCCTCCCTTAGAAATCTGTATGCAGGTCAAGAAGCAACAGTTAGAACTGGACATGGAATAACAGACTCCTTTCCAAACCAGTAAAGGAGTACATCAGGGTTGTATATTATCACCCTGCTTATTTAACTTATATGCAGAGTACATCATGAGAAATGCTGGGCTGGACAAAGCACAAGCTGGAATCAAAATTACTGGTAGAAATATCAATAAGCTCAGATATGCAGATAACACCACCCTTATGGAAGAAAGTGAAGAAGCACTAAAGAGCCTCTCTTGATGAAAGTGAAAGAGGAGAATGAAAAGTTGGCTTAAAGCTCAATAGTCAGAAAACTAAGATCGTGCCATCCAGTCCAGTCACTTCATGGCAAATAGATGGGAAACAATGGAAACAGTGACAGACTTCATTCTTTTGGGCTCCAAAATCACTGCAGATGGTGACTGCAGCCATGAAACTAAAAGTGTTTACTCCTTGGAAAAAAAGTTATGACCAAACTAGACAGCATATTGAAAAGCAGAGACATTACTTTGCCAACAAAGGTCCATCTAGTCAAGGCTATGGTTTTTCCAGTAGTCATGTGTGGATGTGAGAGTTGGACTATAAAGAAAGCTGAGTGCCAAAAAATTGATGCTTTTGAACTGTGGTGTTGGAGAAGACTCTTGAAAGTCCCTTGGACATCTATAAGATCCAACCAGTCCATCCTAAAGATCATTCCTGAATACTCACTGGAAGGACTGATTTTAAAGCCGAAACTCCAATACTTTGGCCACCTGACGTGAAAAACTACTTATTTGAAAAGACCCTGCTGGGAAAGATTGATGCAGGAGGAGAAGAGGACACAATGGTTGGATGGCATCACTGACTCCGTGCACATGAATCTGAGTGAACTCTGGCCGTTAATGATGGACGGGGAGGCCTAACACGCTGCAGTCCATGGGATCACAAAGAGTTGAACATGACTGAGTAAATTGAACTGAACTGAACATTTGGATATTATAAACAGTGTTACTCTGAACATTCCTATGGATGTCTGTGATCAGAAGTTTCCCCAGATTCTTGGTGTAGAATCTCTAGGAGTGAATTTCTGGGTAAAAGAGTATGAATTTGCTCAGTTTCATTATGCAGGTTGAAACCCTCTTCAGTCCATTTACACTCTTAAACCGGTAGTGAATATGAATGCCCATTGCTGCACATCCTTGCTAACACAAGGCATTGTCATTTTATTGAAGTATTTCTGATTACACTATGGTAGGATCCAGATCTTAGAGGTTTTAATTTTCATTTCTTATGGACCTTCTTTTGTTCTTTACACAGTGTTCATTGCTTCTTCATTCCTTTGCAGATAGAGATAATCCTGGCCCCCCAGCTTTATTTTAAGGCTTTTTCTCAGGGTTAGAAATGCTTTCACAGATACTTTACCAGTGAATATAATCAATATGATTTCAGTGTTGACCATCTGGTGATGTCCATGTGTAGAGTCTTCTCTTGTGTTGTTGGAAGAGGGTGTTTGCTATGACCAGTGCATTTTCTTGGCAAAACTCTATTAGTCTATACAGTCAACAAAATAAGACCAGGAGCTGATTGTGGCTCAGATCATGAACTCCTTATTGCCAAATTCAGACTGAAATTGAAGAAAGTAGGGAAAACCACTAGACCATTCAGGTATGACCTAAATCAAATCCCTTATGATTATACAGTGGAAGTGAGAAATAGATTTAAGGATCTAGATCTGATAGATAGAGTGCCTGATGGACTATGGACTGAGGTTCATGACATTGTACAGGACACAGGGATGAAGACCATCCCCATGGAAAAGAAATGCAATAAAGCAAAATGGCTGTCTGGGGAGGCCTTACCAATAGCTGTGAAAAGAAGAGAGGTGAAAAGCAAAGGAGAAAAGGAAAGATATAAGCGTCTGAATGCAGAGTTCCAAAGAATAGCAAGAAGAGATAAGAAAGCCTTCTTCAGCGATCAATGCAAAGAAATCGAGGAATACAACAGAATGGGAAAGACAAGAGATCTCTTCAAGAAAATTAGCGATACCAAGGGAACATTTCATGCAAAGATGGGCTCAATAAGGACAGAAATGGTATGGACCTAACAGAAGCAGAAGATATTAAGAAGAAGTGGCAAGAATACACAGAAGAACTGTACAACAAAGATCTTCATGACCCAGATAATCATGATGATGTGATCACTAATCTAGAGTCAGACATCTTGGAACGTGAAGTCAAGTGGGCCTTAGAAAGCATCACTACGAACAAAGCTAGATGGAATTCCAGTTGAACTGTTTCAAATCCTGAAAGATGATGCTGTGAAAGTGCTGTACTCAATATGCCAGCAAGTTTGGAAAACTCAGCAGTGGCCACAGGACTGGAAAAGGTCAGTTTTCATTCCAATTCCAAAGAAAGGCAATGCCAAAGAATGCTCAAACTATTGTACAATTGCACTCATCTCACATGCTAGTAAAGTAATGCTCAAAATTCTCCAAGCCAGACTTCAGCAATACGTGAACCGTGAACTCCCTGATGTTCAAGCTGGTTTTAGAAAAGGCAGAGGAACCAGAGATCAAATTGCCAACATCTGCTGGATCATCAAAAAAGCAAGAGAGTTCCAGAAAAACCTCTATTTCTGCTTTATTGACCATGCCAAAGCCTTTGACTGTGTGGATCCCAATAAACTGTGGAAAATTCTGAAAGAGATGGGAATACCAGACCACCTGACCTGCCTCGTGAGAAATCTGTATGCAGGTCAGGAAGCAACATGTTAGAACTGGACATGGAACAAGAGACTGGTTCCAAATAGGAAAAGGAGTGCGTCAAGGCTGTATATTGTCACCCTGCTTATTTAACTTCTATGTAGAGTACATCATGAGAAATGCTGGGCTGGAAGAAGCACAAGCTGGAATCAAGATTGCCGGGAGAAATATCAATAACCTCAGATATGTAGATGACACCACCCTTATGGCAGAAAGTGAAGAAGAACTAAAGAGCCTCTTGATGAAAGTGAAAGAGGAGAGTCAAAAAGTTGGCTTAAAGCCCAACATTCAGAAAACGAAGATCATGGCATCTGGTCCCATCACTTCATGGGAAATAGATGGGGAAACAGTAGAAACACTGCAGACTTTATTTTGGGGGGCTTCAAAATCACTGCAGATGGTGACTGCAGCCATGAAATTAAAAGACGCTTACTCCTTGGAAGAAAAGTTATGACCAACCTAGATAGCATATTCAAAAGCAGAGACATTACTTTGCCGACTAAGGTCCATCTAGTCATGACTATGGTTTTTCCAGTGGTCATGTATGGATGTGAGAGTTGGACTGTGAAGAAGGCTGAGCACCGAAGAATTGATGTATCTGAACTGTGGTGTTGGAGAAGACTCTTGAGGGTCCCTTGGACTGCAAGGAGATCCAGCCAGTCCATCCTGAAGGAGATCAACCCTGGGATTTCTTTGAAAGGAATGATGCTAAAGCTGAAGCTCCAGTACTTTGGTCACCTCATGTGAAGAGTTAGAGTTGACTCATTGGAAAAGATTCTGATGGTGGGAGAGATTGGGGGCAGGAGTAGAAGGGGACGACAGAGGATGAGATGGCTGGATGGCATCACGGACTCGATGGACGTGAGTCTGAGTGAACTCCTGGAGATGGTGATGGACAGAGAGGCCTGGCGTGCTGCGATTCATGGGGTCGCAAAGAGTCGGACACGACTGAGCGACTGAACTGAACTGAACTTACCAGTGAATTTGTTTCACTTTCACTTTTCATTCCTCTTGTGATGAAAGTGAAGTTGCTCAGTCGTATCTGACTCTTTGCGACCCCGAGGACTGTAACCTACCAGGCTCCTCTGTCCATGGGATTCTCCAGGCAAGAATACTGGAGTGGGTTGCCATTTCCTTCTCCAGGGAATCTTCCTGACCCAGGGATTGAACCCGGGTCTCCTGCCTTGCAGGCAAATGCTTTAACCTCTGAGCCACCAGGGAAGTCCCTCTTGTGATACCATCCCTTAATTGGATACTGACTTTAAGTTTTTCTAGTGATTAATCAATATACACCATGGAGAGAAAACATACTGCAATGTTTAGGGTGGACCTTCCCCTGGAGTTCCTGTTAACAGCTTCTTTGAATGGGTCTCTCTTCACTTAAGACATGTTCTCTTTCATCAGGGCAATAAGGAAGAACAGGAAATAGTCTTCATAATTAAATACACAGAACTCATGAAATTCCCTCCACAGCTCCACTGGTTCCAGCCTAGTATATCTGTTTATTTAGAAACGTGTAGCTAGTACTTCTTGCACAATGATTACCTTATTTCAGCTTATTACTTTCCATTGTTTCAGTGGTTAGGTTTTTTAAAATGTATCATTTAACATTTAAAATGGTATTATTTAACTATTTAACCTGCTTTATTTTTATCCAAAGCACTTATTGCTATCATACTATATACTATTTATTTTGATTATTGTAAACATCATTTGTAGAGTATAAGCATATGGAGAGAGAATTGCATCTGTTTTTCGTACTGATATATCATCAGCATTTACAGTTGCAGTAATAATATTTATAGTAATAATAACAAAATGAACACTTTAAAACAAATGATCTGATTGTTCAAAAAATCTAAGCTGGAGTTCTAGAATGCAGGGCTAGGATAGGACAGACTGGTATAGATGTAGGCTGTATCACCTGGAGGCAGAAATTACCTAAAAGATAACTTTTAGGAATGAAGCTAAAGTGAAGTGTCAGATTAACTATAAATATGAGAGGCCAGGCAAAGAATTGTGCTTTCATTCTCTCAGATCATTTGTTTTGAGAGAAGACAACCTCCCTATTGTGAGGTCATGCAAAAATTCCCAAGGAGAGGTTCATGCGGTGAGGAACTTAGATTTCCTACCAACACCCACATGAATGAGCCATCTTGGAAGCAGATCCTCCAGACACAAATAACACCCCTGGTCAATATCTCAACTGAAATTTCACGAAAGACCCTGAGCTGAAACTATCCAGCTAAGCAGTGCCTATATTCCTAACTCACAAAAATGGGAGATAATAAATATGAATTGCTTTAAGCTACTAAATTTGGGGATAGTTTGTTATACAGTAATGAATATCTATTTAACTTGCTTTATTTTTATCCAAAGCACCTATTGCTATCATACTATATATTATTCATTTTGATTATTATAAACTTGTCATTTGTAGAGTATAAGCATATGGAGAGAGAATTCCATCTGTTTTTCCTGCTGATATATCATCAGCATTACAATTACAGTAATAATATTTATAGTAATAATAACATAATGAACACTATTTGATAAACAATATGTCCATTAAGCATCTAAGTAGTAATTTCAAGTATGCAATTGGATACACAAATCCAGAGTTACTGAAGGAAGCTGTGGCCTGGATAAAGATGTGGGAGTCATAAGCACACTGAGAAATGTTCTTGAAAATGAATGATGCCACCTGGCACTATAGTTACAAAAAAAGAGTGTTGCAGGCCGCACTTCTATAGTACTCCAACAATTAGCAAAAAAGAGATGACAAAAGTACTGAAAAAGAGCAGCAAATGGTACAGGGAGAAAATTATCAATTATCAGAAAGTGACAACAAAGAATAAAAAGAAAATATGGGCTTCCCTGGTGGCTCAGAGGTTAAAGCGTCTGCCTGAAATTTGGGAGACCTGGGTTCGATCTCTGGGTTGGGAAGATCCCCTGGAGAAGGAAATGGCAACCCACTCCAGTACTCTTGCCTGGAGAATCCCATGGAGGGAGGAGCCTGGTAGGCTACAGTCCATGGCGTCGCAAAGAGACGGACACGACTGAGCAACTTCACTTTTCACTTATAGAATGCCTGCTATTTGCCAATCTGGGCACTTTAAATACTTTGCCACATCCAGTTTTCAAAATAACTCTGTGCGTGCTGTTGCTCAGTTGTGTTTGACTCTTTGAGACCCATGAACTGTAGCCCACCAGGCTCCTCTGTCCGTGAGATTTCCCAGGAAAGAATACTGGAGTGGGTTGCCATGCCCTCCTCCAGGGGATCTTCCTGATCTAGGGATTGAACCCACATCTCTTGCATCTCCTGCATTAGCAGGTGGCTTCTTTACTGCTAGCACCATAGGTAGGTTTTATTACTCACAATTTGTAGGAGAAAACCACTTAGAGGCTAAGTACTTGGTCACATTTCCAAGAAGTGGTGGGACTAGGAGTTGAATCTAGATCAGAATATCATTCTTTCCAATAAACCATTCCTGAGATAGGTGCTTAATATCTATGTATTCTGAATATGTGATGATGCTTTGTTATCCTTTAACAATCATATTGATTTTTTTTTTCAGTTACTATGATACAATCACATATACAAAAGTACCAGGCAGTAAAATGTGAAATGTTATACCTCAAGAAATATCAGATTTCCCAGAGGAACACTTTGAAGACAGTAGATACTTGACTTTCTCACTTACCTTGGTGCATTCTGTGACTTAACCTGCATGCTGGAGTTCACCTGAGTAAACATCATAAATTTTATTTGGTGAAGGAGGAAGCCCTAGTCATAAGTAATGATTATATCACACTAAAAGTGTAGTCAAGCATGATGTTTCTTGGATGACTAGCAACTGAAATTATTAATCATTTAATTGATGAATTCACTTCAGAGAAGCTTGTGAACAGAGCTCACGCAAATATTGTCCTGAAGGTTTCAATTCATTTTCTCTAATAGAAGAAAAGCAAACCATTATTTGTCATCATAATAAAAACATATCATATTCCAAGATGTCAGTAACAGCAAGGTAGACTTTTAGTATAAAATGCTGTGATATTATCAACGAAGCAATTTTCAACCACACATACTGCAAATGCCCGTGCATGAGTGATTTTAAAGTGGATGACAGAATGACTAAATATGTTAGAAATATCCCTGCAACATCCTCAAAATTCATATGCTTATCCCTGAAGCCATTCTGAGCTCATCCACATGTCCTAATCCAATTTCCCAAGGCACTCAGATATGCCTCTATTTTGAAAACACTACATATATGCTCAGTACATATGTAAAATGGGAGAAAGCATTAAATATTATAGTTTTTTAAGTCTCTGCTTAAAACACATATAATACTTATTGTAAACACGTAGGTGCTTTACATATACATATTTATGTGCATAATGCTAAAGACCTACATTATATTTCTGACCTAATTTATTTCTGAAAGAGCCTCCTAACAAGTTTCTAGTCATATTCCCCTCAAATGTACCAAGTGCAGGGCTGCCAAAATTTGTTTTCATAAATGCAAATATGGCCACGCCACCCTGTCTACTCAAAACCCTTCAACACTCGCCTTTTGACTCCAGGATAAAATTCAAGTCTCTGATGTGGCATAAACCCTTCATTACACATCCCCTGCTTGGTGTTCCAGCTGTATCTCTCATTACTTCACTCTACCTTGAACTTGATGCTTCAACAGTTTCACACTGATAACAATTTTCTACTCAAACAACCCTGTGCATTTACTCATGCTTCTTTCTCTACCTCAAGCAACTTCTAATTATCTTCCCTGAGCTGACATTTGCTTACCCTTTAAGATTCAACTCAGGCTTCACAGCATCCTGGAATCCTTCCTGAGCTCTCCAGACCTGGTTGCAGCCAAATACAGTTTGCACATTCTTGCCACTTTATTTTAGTGCTGTTGTAACTATTTATTTAGGCGTTTATATCCCTTACTAGAAATTGACCTCCCAGAGCTCATGATAATATTTTTTTTCCTCTATATCCCCTGCCTCATGTTAGAAGCTTGAGATATAGTTTTGGTGCTGGAATACAAATACTCTCCCTCACTCTAGATGTTTCTGCCAATAGAGCCAAATACAAAAGTAGTAATACCATGATAGGTAATGAAGAATAAGCTTTTTTAATGTAAGGTAATTTTTTTTATTCTTCCAGGTACAAGGATCTTCTGATAAATACTGTTGATGTGAAAGGATTTATTAAGCCTTGAAGAACATATGGCACTCCCTTTGCTCAGTTTCTCTGAACCTGGGCCATTGTTGACTTTCTTGTTTTTGTGGATGAGGGTGGAACCTACCTTATCTACTTAGCCACTGTCAGAACACGGAACCACATGAAAGCTGGGCCTGCTGAAGTAAGCCTTGCCAGATACTCTAGCCACATAGATTCACAGACTACAAGAGAGGAAGTAGAACTTAAGACTCTATATTTTGCGTATAGTTTACCCCTCCCTCCACTTGAATGAGTCCCAGTGAATGACTCGGGCTATGAACAGTCTAGTAATTCTTGTCCCTTGCAAAGGCTCTAGAAAGATGGTTAGACAAAGTGATGACATATATTCCTTCTTGCTTCTTCTTCTATAATTCCTTATTTTTGTGCTCCCTACTAATAATGCATCCTTATATTTGTGTAACAATTTGCAATATTCAAGGTTTCACATTATATCATATACTGTGCCATGCTGTGCTAAGTTGCTTCAGTCGTGTCCCACTCTTTGCCACCCTACGGACTATAGCCCGCCAGGATCCTCTGTCCATGGGATTCTCCCGGCAAGAATGCTGGAGTGGGTTGTTGTGCCCTCCTCCAGGGGATCTTCCCTATCCAGGGATTGAATTCATGTCTCTTAAGTCTCTTGCATTGGCAAGCGGGTTCTTACCACTAGCACCACCTGGGAAGCCCCATTCTATCATATAATCTTCAACAGAACTCAGTTGAATTTTGTTGAAGACATTAAGAATTAATATCTCTTTTTACAGGTAAGAAATTTGAGGATGATAAATGTAAAATAATTAACCCTGGTTATACAGAGCTAATGAGTTGCAGAACCAGGAACGTTCCCAGGTCTTCTGAATGTGAAACTGTATTTTCAACCTAGTAATTTGCAACAAAGCATACTTGTAATGACCATCACAGGTGGTGTTCAACTCTGGTCACAGTAGGCTAAACATAGAAATACCTCTACAGTGTTCCCAAATTTCAGATGGCCATCCCTGGTGACATTTTTGAGCCTCTCCAGATAACTGGTTCTAGTGGCCCGAGGAACTTTATGCCTCTGTTTTGAAAGCTCCTCATATGCATTGTACACATATGGAAGAAAAAAGAATGTAAGTGAAAGAAGTAGTCTCTTGAGGCTCTTTATTTATGAATGCATTTAAGTCAAGAATCCCATGTGTAGCCTAATCGTTTCAACATAGAAGTCAGACAAGTTCCTATCAGTCTGTAAGTCTGAAAGTTTAGATCTAAAATGTTGTTTACAAGAAAGGCTGAGAATTCCTTTAATAATCTCACAAGAGGGATATCTCAGTTTCCTAAGGACTAAAATTTTCTTAGGGAATTTCCCCCTGAGAAAAGAGAAAGTGCAAACAGGTTTGAAGTTGAAGGAGAAGAAGGCTTGCCCACTTTCGCTGAGCTTGGAATTTGGCTTCAGGAGAGAAGGAAAAATAGGACTTGGGACTTCCTTCCTGTTGTTAATTCTAGCCCATCAGGACATGAAAGAAGTCAGAAACACAGAGCAGAGACTCTGCCATGAACAAAAGCTCTAGCTGAAGTGAGAAACTTCCCACACCAGTGGTATTACAGGGAAATGAGTTCGCAAACGTGATGGTGGGCATTAAGGACCTTCTTCATTTGATAAGAACCCCCTCAAAATTCAAGAGTGAACAGTTTAGAAAGTCCGTGAAACGTGTAATGATCATTTGATATATTTTCACCAAAATGAGTAGAATATATTTTTAACTGTCATTTAAAAGGAGTTGTTACATGTACTGGGAAATATGTTTTGTGGAAAATCTAATTCTATGATATACTGTAGACATAGGTAAAAGACTAATAAGAAAAGATCTTTGATATCCTCCACCTCAGGTTTTTGACATTCAGATCTGCATGGTCCTCATTTTGACATAAAAATATGTTTAAGCTCTTGGGAAGCAGGTAGGCTCACTGAAAAAAATCATCAACTGACAATCTTCTAACCTAATTACAAGACTGTGTCTCCCCTGGAAGTCTGTGTCTGTCATCAAATATTCACCCCCTTTTTTTGCCAGGGTGTGCTTTTTGCCTTTTCTTTCAACCTACTGATAGAGATGTTTAATAATTTATAGCAAAAAAAACTTTAAAATCATAAATTGATATAAAACAAATGGAAAGCATTAGAGATAAGAATTAAAATTTACATTAAATCAACAAATTAGGAATTAGAGATGCTGGAAGAACCAAGCAAATGGTCATGTGTTGTGTTTTGGTTTTTGTTCTATAGGATGAACTATTACCTGCCTATCAGGAAAAAAATAAGCCAGTTGAAAAAAGTATAGAATTTATGAGTCATGGGAATGTAGGGGAAAGAAAGGGAGTTGGTGGAAGTTTGACAGGGTTATACAGAAATCTTTTATTTAAATTTAAATATTGTAATTAATGCATTCTAGACTTTTTGAAAGCTCCAAAATTCTTTGCTGAAAAGATATGTGACAGGATTACATCCCATAGTAATCTTATGGAATTGTTTTCTCCTGTTCTTTCTTAACAGAACATTGAATGACATTCTTTCGCCTCCAGTATACTCCAAAACAGAAATAAATGTTCAAAACTCACAGGCTTACTTGGAGTAAGTAACTTAGAGGGTTGTCTTTTCCCCCACAGAAACTATATAAGGTTAGGCCTCACAGAGAGAAGAGAGGAGGAAAAAATAGCAATTTAAACAGGAAAAGAGATTCATTTTTAAAAAAAATAGGGGAAATGAGTGGGAGGAAGAAGAAACGTCTATAGCAGAGTTTGTTAAGTAGGGTTCTCTGGAATCCTAGGACTCTGCAAGATGTCAGTAGGGGTTCCTTGAAAGTCTGTGATCAAAGGGTTTCATCTTTACAGGACTAGTTACATTGAACAGACTCTAACAGGCCTGTAATAATACTTTGAGACTCCAGATATCAATGTCAACTCAGACCCTGCATCTGATAACCTTCAAAATGTCTGTATATCACTACATCTTTCAACCAGTCACCTGAGTAAATGGCCCTAAGTATCTTTGGGGAGAGCATTATAGTCTATACCTGCCATGGTTTTGCATGGTTCTTTCTCCTGGGGTTTTTACTGCCCATTCAATTAAAATGTTCTGAGTCTGAAAACTAAATCAAGTTGAGAATCTTTGCAAAGCATGTGACTTGCAATAAGAAGGCCCACCTACAATCTTGCATATGCATATTTATTTTCTTTTGTTTATGTGTGTGTGTGTATATATATGTATGTATTAAGCAGCACACGTGTTGACTGCTAACCTATATTATCACTATAGATACGGTATTCTATTAATCATCCCCCTCCAAATAGGAAAAGGAGTACGTCAAGGCTGTATATTGTCACCCTGCTTATTTAACTTTCATGCAGAGTACATCATGAGAAATGCTGGGCTATATGAAGCACAAGCTGGAATCAAGATTGCCGGGGAAAAATCTCAATAACCTCAGATATGCAGATGACACCACCCTTATGGCAGAAAGTGAAGAAGAACTAAAGAGCCTCTGATGAAAGTGAAAGAGGAGTTTGAACAATTTGGCATAAAGCTCAACATTCAAAAAACTAAGATCATGGTATCCGGTCGCATCACTTCATGGGAACTAGATGGGGAAACAGTGGAAACAGTGGTTGACTTTATTTTGTGAGGCTCCAAAATCACTGCAGATGGTGACTACAGCCATGAAATTAAAAGATGCTTACTCCTTGGAAGGAAAGTTATAACCAACATAGACAACATATTAAAAAGCAGAGACATTACTTTACCAACAAAGGTCCATCTAGTCAAGGCTATGGTTTTTCCAGTAGTCATGGATGGATGTGAGAGTTGGACTATAAGAAAGCTGAGTGCCAAAGAATTGGTGCTTTTGAACTGTGGTGTTGGAGAAGACTCTTGAGAGTCCCTTAAACTGCAAGGAGATCCAACCAGTCCATCCTAAAAGAGATCAGTCCTGGGTGTTCATTGGAAGGACTGATGTTGAAGCTGAAACTCCAATACTTTGATCCCCTGATGTGAAGAGCTGACTGATTTGAAAAGACCCTGATGCTGGGAAAGATTGAAGGCAAGAAAAGGTGATGACAGAGGATGGGATGGTTGGATGGCATCACTGACTCAATGGACATGAGTTTAAGTTGGTAACGGACAGGGAGGCCTGGCATGCTGCAGTCCATGGGGTTGCAAAGAGTAGGACATGACTGAGCAATTGAACTGAACTGAACTAAAGCTTCCTTGGCTGTCCTTTAGAGCTTATCAGTGATTGCTGTCTTCTTGCTGCAGCTTTGGGACCTACTCAACCGCATTATTATTAACTAGCCAAGCTGTGACCAGCGAATAGAGATGGTGATGCCCATCCATCGAGTGCATTCCTAAAGGTCTTGGTGAAGGGTTTGTTCCCTAAGGTTTCCCACTGAAACCTCTGGTATGACTTGTAGCCTTGCATAATTTTTCTTCACCACCTTGTCCACATCACTGAGCCTTTTAATCCCTTTCAGCACTGTTGGTCCCATAGGCTTTCAACTGGTTTCCTAGAAAACAACTTTTCTGAAGTAACAGACAATCAGAGGGATATTTTCACTATAAAAAAGAATTATGTCCCATAACTTAACTGTCTTTCTGTTGCTTTGCTGCTGTTAAAAATAATCAGTGTAAACCATAAATTGCATAGATTAAAAGTGAATTACTCTAGGATTTCTTGTTGTTCAGTTGTTAAGTCATGTCCATTTCATTGGGCCTCCATGAACTGCAGGATGCCAGGCTTCACTACATCCCTGAGTTTGCTCAAATTCATGTCCATTGAGTCAATTATGTCACCCAACCATCTAATCCTCTGTTGCCTCCTTCTCTTCCTATACTCAATCTTTCCCAGCATCAGGGTCTTTTCCAATGAGTTGGCTCTTCACCTCAGGTGGTCAAAGTATTAGAGCTGCAGCTTCAGCATCAGTCCTTACAATGAATCAGTTCAGTCACTTAGTCATGTCCAACTCTTTGCAACCCAATGGACTGCAGCATGCCAGGCCTTCCTGTCCATCACCAACTCCCAGAGTTTGCTCAAACTCATATCCATTGACTTGGTGATGGCATCCAATCATCTCATCCTCTATCATCCCCTTACCCTCCTGCCTTCAATCTTCCCCAGCATCAGGGTCTCTTCACTTGAGTCAGTTCTTCACATCAGTTGGCCAAAGTATTGGAGTTTCAGCTTCAGCATTAGTCCTTCCAATGAATATTTCAGACTTATTTCCTTTAGGATGGACTGCTTGGATCTCCTTTCAGTCCAAGGGACTCTCAAGAGTCTTCTCCAACACTACAGTTCAAAAGCATAAATTCCTTGGTGCTCAGATTTCTTTATAGTCCAACTCTCACATCCATACATGACTACCAGAAAAACCATAACCTTGACTATATGGACATTTTGTTGGCAAAGTAATATCTCTGCTTTTTAATATTCTGTCTAGATTGGTCATCACTTTTCTTTCAAGGAGCAAGAGTCTTTTAATTTCATGGCTGCAGTCACCATCTGCAGTGATTTTGGAGCCCATATCAATAAAGTCTGTCACTGTTTCCATTATTTTCCCATCTATTTGCTATGAACTGATGGGACCAGATGCCATGATCTTCGTTTTCTGAATGTTGAGTTTTAAGCCAACATTTTCACTTTCCTCTTTCACTTTCATCAAGAGGCTCTTTAGTTCTTCACTTTCTGCCATAAGGGTGGTGTCAATCTGCATATCTGAGGTTATTGATATTTCTCCCAGCAATCTTGATTCCAACTTGTGCTTCTTCCAGCCCAGTGTTTCTCATGATGTACTCTGCATAGAAGTTAAATAAGCAGGGTGACAATATACAGCCTTGATGTACTCCTTTGCCAATTTGGAACCAGTCTGTTGTTCCATGTCCAGTTCTAACTGCTGCTTCTTGACCTGCATACAGATTTCCTCAAGAAGCAGGTCAGGTGGTCTGGTACTCTGATCTCTTTCAGAATTTTCCACAGTTTATTGTGATCCACACAGTCAAAGGCTCTGGCATGGTCAATAAAGCAGAAATAGAGGTTTTTCTGGAACTCTCTTGCTTTTTCCATGATCCAGCAGATGTTGGCAATTTGATCTCTGGTTCCTCTGCCTTTTCTAAAACCAGCTTGAACATCTGGAAGTTCACTGTTCACGTACTGTTGAAGCCTGGCTTGGAGAATTTTGAGTATTACTTTGCTAGCATGTGAGATGAGTGCAATTGTGCAGTAGTTTGAGCATTGTTTGGCATTGCCTTTCTTTGGGATTGGAATGAAAACTGACCTTTTCTAGTCCTGTGGCCACTGTTGAGTTTTCCAAATTTGCTGGCATATTGAGTGCAGTACTTTCACAGCATCATCTTTCAGCATTTGAAATAGCTCAGCTAGAATTTCATCACCTCCACTAGCTTTGTTTGTAGTGATGCTTCCTGAGGTTCACTTGACTTCACATTCCAGGATGTCTGGCTCTAGGTGAGTGATCACACCATCATAGTTACCTGGGTCATGAAGATCTTTTTTGTATAGTTTTTCTGTGTATTCTTACCCCCTCTTCTTAATATCTTCAGTTTCTGTTAGGTCCACAACATTTCTGTCCTTTATTGTGCCCATATTTGCATGAAATATTCCGTTGGTATCTCTAATTTTCTTGAAGAGATCTCTAGTTTTTTCCATTCTATTGTTTTCCTCTATTTCTTTGCATTGATCACTGAGGAAAGCTTTCTTATCTCTCCTTGCTATTCTTTGGAACTCTGCATTCAAGTGGGTATATCTTTCCTTTCTCCGTTGCCTCTCACTTCTCTTCTTTTCACAGCTATTTGTAAGGCCTCCTCAGACAACCATTTTACCTTTTTGCATTTCTTTTTCTTGGGGATGTTCTTGATCCCTGCCTCCTGTGCAATAGCATGAACCTCCATTCATAGTTCTTCAGGCACTCTGTCAGATCTAGTCCCTTGAGTCTATTTCTCACTTCCACTGTATAATCATAAGGGATTTGATTTAGGTTATACCTGAATGGTCTAGTGGTTTTCCCTACTTTCTTCACTTTATGTCTGAATTTTGCAATCAGTATTTCATGATCTGAGCCACAGTCAGTTCTTGTTTTTGCTGACCGTATAGAGATTCTCCATCTTTGGCTCCAAAGAATATAATCAATCTAATATCAGTGTTGACCATCTGGTGATGTCCATGTGTAGAGTCTTGTCTTGTGTTGTTGGAAGAGGGTATTTTCTATGACCAGTGTGTTCTCTTGGCAAAACTCTATTAGCCTCACAATGAATAGTCAGGGTTGATTTCCTTTAGGATTGACTGGTTTGATCTCCTTGCTGTCCAAGGAACTCTCAAAAGTCTTCTCCAGCACCACAGCTTGAAAGCATCAACTCTTCAGTGCTCAACCTTCTCTATGACCCAAATCTCACATCTGTACGTGACTACTGGAAAAAAACCATAGCTTGACTACATGGACTTTTGTCGGCCAAGTGATGTCTCTGCTTTGTCGTATGCTGTCTAGGTTTGTCATATCTTTTCCTCCAAGAAGCAAACATCTTTTAATGTTGTGGCTGCAGTCACTGTCTGCAATGATTTTTAGCCCAAGAAAATAAAATCTGTCACTGTTTCTACTTTTTCTCCATTTATTTGCCTTGAAGTGATGGTATTAGATGCCATAATCTTAGTTTTTTATAAGTTGAGTTCTAAGCCAACTTTTTCACTCTCCTCTTTTATCTTCATCAAGAGACTCTTTAGTTCCTCTTTGCTTTCTGCCATTAGGGTGGTGTCATCTGCATAGCTGAGGTTATTGATATTTCTCCTGGCAATCTTGATTCCAACTTGTGCTTCATCCAGCCTAGCATTTCTCATGTTGTATTCGTCATATAAGTTAAAAAAGCAAGGTGAAAAAATACAGCCTTGATGCATTCCTTTCACAATTTTGAACCAGTCCATTGTCCCATGTCTGGTTCTAACTGTTGATTCCTATCCTGCATACAGGTTTCTCAGGACGCAGATCAGGTGGTCTGGTATTCCCATCTCTTTAAGAATTTTCCACAATTTGTTGGGATACACACAGTCAAAGGCTTCCTAGTAGTCAACGAAGCACAAGTAGATAGTATTTTTGCAATTCCCTTGCTTTTTCTATGATCCAATGCAGGTTGGCAATTCGATCTCTGGTTCCTCTACTTTTTCTACACCCTGATTGTACATCTGGAATTTCTCAGTTCACATACTGCTAAAGCCTACCTTGAAGGATTTTGAGCATAATCTTGCTAGTATGTGAAATGAGTGCAATTGTACATTAATTTAAGCATTTTTTGGCATTGCTTTTCTTTTGGATTGAAACGAAAACTGACATTTTCTAGTCCTATGAGCACTGCTGAGTTTTCCAAATTTGCTGATGTATTGTGTTGCACTTTCAGAGCATCATAGTTTAGGATTTGAAATAGCTCAATTGGAATTCCATCACCTCCATTGGCTTTGTTTGCAGTGATGCTTTCTAAGACCCACTTGACTTCACACTCCAGGGCGTCTAGCTCTAGGTGAGTGACCACACCATTGTGATTATCTGGGTCATTAAGACCTTTTTTTGTACAGTTCTGTGTATTTTGCCATCTCTTCTTAAATTTCTCCTGTTTCTGTTAGATCTTTGCTGTTTCTGTCTTTTATTGTAAATATCACTGCATGCAATTTTCCCTTGGTATCTCCAATTTTCTTAAAGAGATCTGTAGTCTTTCCCATTCTATTGTTTTCCTCTATTTCTTTGCGGTTTTCAATTAAGAAGGCTTCCTTATCTCTCCTTTCTGCTTCAGGAACTCTTCATTCAGTCGGGTATATCTTTCCCATTCTCCTTTGCCTTTTGTTTCTCTTCTTTTCTTGGCTGTTTGTAAGGTATCTTCAGACAACCACTTTGCCTTCCTAAATTTCATGTTCTTTGGGATGATTTTAGTTACCACCTTCTGTACAATGTTATGAACCTCTGTCCATAGTTCTTCAGCTACTCTCTCTACCAGATCTAGTCCCTTGAATCTATTTGTCACCTCCACTGTATAATCATAAGGGATTTGATTTAGGTCATACCTGAATGGCCTAGTGGTTTTCCCTACTTTCTTCAATTTGAGCCTGAATTTTGCAATAAGGAACTGATGATCTGAGCCACAGTCAGTTCCAGATCTTTTTTTTTTTTTTGGCTGACTGTATAGAGCTTCTCCATCTTCATCTGTGAAGAATATAATCAATCTGAGGTAACTATTTTTGTTAAGCCTCATTAATTTTTATACCCCTTAAAATATTTTATAAGTTATTTTTATTTTATAAACAAGTCTGATGATCCAGTGTGGCAATTTTTGAGGACAGAATGGAAGAGGAAAGAAGATTCTAGAGTTAGATTTATAAGCAATTCCCACATGTTTAGTGATGAAGGATTATGATTTTGGTTATTTCACTGCACTAATACATCAAGGGAGACAAAAAGACAGAAAAAATTTCTTTTACTACATGGGATTTTTATATAAATATTAATTTATCCCTGGATTTTACATGGACTAGTAATACAAGTTGTATTGATGCATTGTGTGTTATCTGTGGCATGCACATTAAAATGCAGCAATACCTCCAGAAAACTTGGAATGACACCTAGCTGAAAATCACATCCATTTGACAAGAAAAGGTGCTGATTATTTTAAACATCTGCTGGAATTTCAAAATAGAGTAAAGCTTTTGTCAATAAAAGGTCATATTCAGTGAAAAGTCTCAAAATCATGTCACTGAGCAACAAAATATATTGCCTAGAAGAAAAAAAGTTACATAGTTGGTGGGAAACTAAAAATGCCAGCATATACTGAGTAAAAGTAGGAGAAATTGAAAATGTTCCACTCTTGAAAATATATGTCAAAACAACGATGGCATGTCACATAATATTGAACAGGTTTTATGTAATGAACTGAAAAGCAAAAGCTTTTCTATCCAGATTGATGAGAGAAAAGGACCTCACCAATAAATGTACTTACACTATAGCATGTGTAAGATGGGTGACTATTGGAGGAATTCAAGAAAGATTTCACTGCCACAATAAGTTGCCCAAGGTAACAAAGGTCAAATGCATTTAATGTTTTGTTTTCATAGTTGGAAAAAAAATAAAGGTGTATCTTGGAGAGATTACATTGGCATTTGTCCTGATGGTATCCCACTGATGGTTGGCTCCATGGGAGAGTTCATATCTTTTTTTTTTTTTTTAAAGAATATGCTAACGTTGTCTCAGCACACTGATTTCTGCACAGAGAGGTGTTGATGAGATGGATTGCATTCTGCTTAATGCGGCAGAAATCAAGCTTTGTTCAGCAAAAGTCAGTTTACTTGAGAGTGTTTTTAAAACTGTAAAAACCTAGGGAATGGCATGTAAATTTCCTCTAAATGCAGACATCTGTTGGCTTAGCAGAGAAGAGTTCTCAATATGGTGTTTAAACTAAAATATATATTGTAGGGATGTTAGTACTTAAAAACATAGCTGCTGATTTTGCTGAGTGCTTTAAAGAAGAGGAATGATACAGAAACTAGCCTATTTAAGAGAGATTTTGCTTCACATGAACTCATTAAACACAAGTGAAAGATTTTTAGATGTAAAAGGAAGATGAATTTTTGCAGGGGGTGGGAATTTCATGTGATAGAAAAAAAATTTTTTTAATGTTGCCACTGCTTCTGGTGTTGAGAACGTAGGAAGGGAATCAAGTTATATTGAAAATGCAGGGGGGGAAAATGAGCATTTTTTCTTTCCTGTATCATGTATGTTTGACTAAACATGCCCCTTTCTCTGAAACTTCTGCTCAACCTGAGAACTTGACTTTGAGAAGAAATAATAACTTTATGAGCTGCAAACTGATCTGATACTCAAGATGATATTTGTTCACTTGGTTTAGACAAGTTCTAGATTTCTGTGAATAAAAAGCACCCAGCCATTCATTGGAAAGCAATGAACACCATGCAGAAGTGCTCAAATCTTGGTGGTTGATCCACCTTTTCCATTTAGCAGTCATTAAGAAGACAGAAATTATCTTATTTCTATTGAAAAGAAAATTTTTGTGTGGTTAAGTTTCATCCAGAATTAAGAATTTGTACAGTAAAAAATGAAACACAGATTCCACATTTAAAGGTAAAAGCATTCTTTATCTCTAGTCTCAAAAGCAACACTTCTGTGTATATATGAGCTTATAAAAGAGAATAAGAAACCAATATATACATATATATATAATAATTTTTCAACTGCTACAGTTATAATAGAGTTGATTAAAATTGACAAAATCACATATCACTTGGTTTTAAAAAATATATCAAAGCCTTGCATGAAATTGTATTTAGGGTATATATTTTATATTATCTTCCCTTATGATTTTAGTAACTTGACTGTATTCAACCCTGTCAATAAATTTTCATGTTGTAATTCACATTACTAAAATTAGCATCTTTATTTAAATTAAATATACCAAGCCTACCTTTAGAAAATTAAATCTTACTTTGACTTAAACTAGTTGTTCAGCACAGGCAAACTATAGCCCACAGGCCAAATCCAGTTTGCGTGAAAACATGTTTTCACAAACACAGCCATGTGTTTTAAACACAGCCATGTCCATTTCTTTATGTAGCATCCAAAGCTGTTTTTCCTCAGCTGTTTTTCTACAACAACAGAATTGAATAGTTGTACAGAAACCATAAGATTTGCAAAGTCTAATGTATTGACCATCTAGCCCTTTACAGGATGATTTGGCCCTTTTTTAACAGAAGCATACTTTGTTTGCCTTCGAGTTTTAAAATGTTTGAAAAATAAAGACAAATCTAAGCTAGTCTTAAAATTCTAGTTGATGCTCAGGTAGCCAACACATGAAAAGATGCTCAAAATCACTCATTATCAGAGAAATGCAAATCAAAACCACAATGAGGTACCATTTCACACCAGTCAGAGTGGCAGCGATCCAAAAGTCTACAAGCAATAAATGCTGGAGAGGGTGTGGAGAAAAGGGAACCCTTTTACACTGTTGGTGGGAATGCAAACTAGTACAGCCACTATGGAGAACAGTGTGGAGATTCCTTAAAAAATTGCAAATAGAACTGCCTTATGACCCAGCAATCCCACTGCTGGGCATACACACCGAGGAAACCAAAATAGAAAGAGACACATGTACCCCAATGTTCATCGCAGCACTGTTTATAATAGCCAGGACATGGAAACAACCTAGATGTCCATCAGCAGATGAATGGATAAGAAAGCTGTGGTACATATACACAATGGAGTATTACTCAGCCATTAAAAAGAATACATTTGAATCAGTTCTAATGAGATGGATGAAACTGGAGCCGATTATACAGAGTGAAGTAAGCCAGAAAGAAAAACACCAATACAGTATACTAACACATATATATGGAATTTAGAAAGATGGTAATGATGACCCTGTATGCGAGACAGCAAAAGAGACACAGATGTGTAGAGCAGACTTTTGGACTCTGAGGGAGAGGGAGAGGATAGGATGATTTGGGAGAATGGCATTGAAACATGTATACTATCATGTAAGAAATGAATCGCCAGTCTATGTCCGATGCAGGATACAGGATGCTTGGGGCTGGTGCACGGGGATGACCCAGAGAGATGTTATGGGGAGGGAGGTGGGAGGGGGGTTTATGTTTGGGAACGCAAGTACACCTGTGGTGGATTCATGTCAATGTATGGCAAAACTAATACAGTATTGTAAAGTAAAATAAAATAAAAATTAAAATTAAAAAAAAACTGCAAACATAGTGATGAAAATAAACCCAATAAAATCTGCCTTTTTCTTAAAAAAAAAATTCTAGTTGAATTTTTTTTTCCCAAGAAGTTGGACTGTAATGTTATTCTTTGAATAGAGAAAAGCCTGATCAGCAGCTTGTATAATGGAAATTTGTGCAAAGACTTTTAAACCTACTTAAGATTTTTAAAAATCAAGTACAAAATTTAAGAAAAAGAAGCCCTGAACTTTTCTTTATCAATATTACTGACTTGCATAGAGTTTATTTCCTCTGTGGGGAAGAGGAACTACAAAAGATAGGCTCATAATTTGGTCAAATAAATAGATCCACAGAAAAATATCATTCTCTATTTAAGAGAACATTGGCAATTATTGCAGGATTATTTTATTTACTTACTGGTAATCCCTAGGCACCATGAACTATTGCTATAATAGTTTTGATGCAGAGGTTCCCTGACATCGCAGTATTATTTCAATGGTTCCCCTCGGGTAGGAATATTGAGAAAGGCTGCTCCAGAGATTGTGAAAATAGTGTGGAAAAGACCCAGCTGTCAGTGACCAGGCTCCCCTCTCATCATCCTCAAATCATCACTGATAGACAGCCAGCCCTTCAGCTACAAGGCAAGCTTCCCTCTTACAAGAGCAGAAACTATGGACCCAGGAGACAGACATGCATGGAGATAAAGGTAGGAAGAAAGAGCCTCACCATCCCACCATAACAAATCTGACAGAAGCACTTGAAAATGTCACTAAGGGCAGTACCTTTAAGGGGAGTTCACCTCTCCCATTACAGAAAGGAAAGATCATTCCCCACATTATGAAGTATAATGAAACAGAGTCCAAACGCTAATTTTTACCTCTTACCTCCCTAAGTGTAAGGATAAGATGAAACACAGAGATAAAAAGTAAGAGTGCTGAGAAGTGTGGAAAGGTAAAGTGAGATGAGAGGTTTCCAGCGCTTCCGCCTGAGATTAACTACATGGGTGGGTCATTTGTAATTTAGGACTGAACGGAATCATACTGTATCACTATTTTCTTTTCTTTTTTTTTTAATTTTTATTTTTACTTTATTTTACTTTACAATGCTGTATTGGTTTTGCCATACATTGACATGAATCAGCCACGAGTGTACATGAGTTCCCAATCCTGAACCCCCCTCCCACCTCCCACCCTATATCATCTCTCTGGATCATCCCCATGCACCAGCTCCAAGCATCCTGTATCCTGTATCGAACATAGACTGGCGATTCGTTTCTTACATGATAGTATACGTGTTTCAATGTCATTCTCCCAACATCCCACTCTCTCCCTCTCCCACAGAGTCCAAAAAGTCTGCTCTACACATCTGTGTCTCTTTTGCTGTCTCGCATACAGGGTCATCATTACCATCTTTCTAAATTCCATATATATGTGTTAGTATACTGTATTGGTGTTTTTCTTTCTGGCTTACTTCACTCTGTATAATCGGCTCCAGTTTCATCCACCTCATTAGAACTGATTCAAATGTTTTCTTTTTAATGGCTGAGTAATACTCCATTGTGTATATGTATCACAGCTTTCTTATCCATTCATCTACTGATGGACATCTAGGTTGTTTCCATGTCCTGGCTATTATAAACAGTGCTGCGATGAATATTGGGGTACATGTGTCTCTTTCAATTCTGGTTTCCTCGGTGTGTATACCCAGCAGTGGGATTGCTGGGTCATAAGGCAGTTCTATTTGCAATTTTTTAAGGAATCTCCACACTGTTCTCCATAGTGGCTGTACTAGTTTGCATTCCCACCAACAGTGTAAAAGGGTTCCCTTTTCTCCACACCCTCTCCAGCATTTATTGCTTGTAGACTTTTGGATCACTGCCATTCTGACTGGTGTGAGATGGTACCTCATTGTGGTTTTGATTTGCATTTCTCTGATAATGAGTGATGTTGAGCATCTTTCATTGTGTTTGTTAGCCATCCGTATGTCTTCTTTGGAGAAATGTCTGTTTAGTTCTTTGGCCCATTTTTTGATTGGGTCGTTAATTTTTTTGGAATTGAGCTGTAGGAGTTGCTTGTGTATTTTTGAGATTAGTTGTTTATCAGTGGCTTCACTTGCTGTTATTTTCTCCCATTCCGAAGGCTGTCTTTTCAACTTGCTTATAGTTTCCTTTGTTGTGCAGAAGCTTTTAATTTTAATTAGATCCCATTTGTTTATTTTTGCTTTTATTTCCAGTATTCTGGGAGGTGGGTCATAGAGGATCCTGCTGTGACTTATGTCGGAGAGTGTTTTGCCTATGTTCTTCTCTAGAATTTTTATAGTTTCTGGTCTTACGTTTAGATCTTTAATCCATTTTGAGTTTATTTTTGTGTGTGGTGTTAGAAAGTGATCTAGTTTCATTCTTTTACAAGTGGTTGACCAGTTTTTCCAGCACCGCTATTTTTTTAAACGGCATAGGGAGCAACCAGAAATTCCACCAGTTCTGTCATTAGGTCTTAATGGCTTAACTTGTCATGGATGATACTAGCCAAGTCCTTATCATCAAACACAAATTACAAATACTTAGCTATGGACCAACTTCACATTGGAGCATATTTGCTTCCTCTGTTCCATTTGAGACTCTAAACAAGTTTCTTTGGAAAAAAAAAAATAGGGAAAACAATAAGAGAGAGATAGAGAGCTGGTAAATTTTGGAAACAGATCCCAGATTTTTAATGATGCCAAGAAGAGACAGCATGTAATTTGTAAAGTACCCACAGGGCCCTAAAACATGATTAGTCAAACACATAGAAAACATTTGCAAACCTTTTCTTAATTGTAACAGATGGTTGAGCAATAAATTTCTATTTCAAGTTGAAGGATGTTTTGCAAATGTATCTGGCTGGAGCCGAGACTGGTCAGGGTAGTATTTCATTGTTCGAGGAAGATGAAGTCTGTTTCAGTGAGCAATTAGAATTGCTCCCACTAGCTGCCTGAGTGGAATTATTATTGAAGCTGCAATACTAAGTCTAATAAAATTTCAGACCTACAAAGAATAAGTCTTCCATAGTCTTCTGATTTTACAGATAAAAAATTAAAAAATAAATAAACAAAACACTAAAATCTAGACAGGATAAGTGATATCCCCCAAATCATAAAGCCCAATAATTGCAGAGCTGGAACCCAAAATTGAAACACCCAGTTTTTATTCAAGTCCTGTTTCTACTCATCATTACATATGTGATGCCACTAGTAATAATGAATCTCAGAAAGACTTGAAATTTGTCATAAGTCACATGGCTAGTGTGTACAAAATTGTGTACACATCCAAGTCTTCTCATTTCAGGTTGTAGGATTTCTGCACCAGATCCCACAGTGCTGTGCTTAGTCATGCAGTTGTGTCTGACCCTTTGCAACCCCATGGACCCAGAGAACCAGGCTTCTCTGTCCATGGGGATTCTCCAGGCAAGAATACTGGAGTAGGTTTCCATTCCCTTCTCCAGGGGATATTCCCAATCCAGTAATTGAAGCAGGGTCTCCTGCATTGTAGGCAGATTCTTTACCAGCTGAGCTACCAGGGAAGCTTTATTATCAGCTAATCATCCATAAAATGGACATGTTAACACCAAAGTTCTAAAGTTGATATGTTTTACATAAGAATATATATAAAATACCTAGCACTGTGCTTCTCACATACTTAATAGATGCTAATTGGGCCTATTTTCCTCTATGTCCAGATCAAAATATTCATATTCCTTAGGATATGCATTGCCAAAATTCCATTAATTGGAAATGGGAGGAAGAAATATTTCTACTCTCTACAAACCACATTATCCATCTGCTCAGATCTTCAAGTCAGTGGTGTGGACTGGCATAGGAAGGAGGAGTAAACAGGAGAGTGAAAAGGGTGTATCTAAAGAAGTTGCACCTGCTCACAAGTGAATAGGAAAAACAGAAAATATATAGGTTAATTCTAGGACCAACTATTGCAGCCCCTCTCATTACTTGTAATTTATGATAAGACTTTCTGCTGGAAAGTCTTTCAAACACCAACTGTACCACCAAGCCTAAGGGAAACTTATTTCATGCCCTCACTCAGCTCACTTATGAATCCAGAAGAAATACGGGTCTCTCATCCTGCAGTCAGATATGAAGGCTCATGGGAAAGAAAATGGCAGGAAGAAGCCATGTGGACTGGGTCCTGCTGGCAAGCAGGTTAAATGTGGCTCTTGTTCTGCTTACTCTGAGCTTGAGTGCCTTTGACCTGTTGCTGCTTTGCATCAGAAAGCCAAATGACAACCTCAAAATCCTAACTCAATCAAGGATTGAGTTGCCATTGAAGTGAAGTGAAGTTGCTCAGTCGTGTCTGACTCTTTGAGACCCCATGGACTGTAGCCTACCAGGCTCCTCTGTCCATGGGATTTTCCAGGCAATAGTCCTGGAGTGGATTGCCATTTCCTTCTCCAGGGGATCTTCCCAACCCAGGGATCGAACCCTGGTCTGCCGCATTGTAGACAGACGCTTTACCATCTGAGCCATAGTGTCAATTGTCCCCATTTTATGGATGAGTGACTGACTGTCCAACCCAGAGATTTATATATTGCACAAATTCATACAGCTTACAAGTGACAAAGTCTGCAAGGGCATATTTTCAAGAAAAGGGAGTCCAGACTAGGTCTTCAGAGCAAGGGTTGCAGAGAAAAGTCCAGGAACTAGAATCAAACCACCCAGAAACATGTGGCAACCATTGCCTGAAAAGGGCTTTCACTTCTCTAAGGCTGCTAGAGTTAAGAACCAACATGAAGAATGCCAGTGACACTGGCGAAATGCAGGTCAAGCAGACCCTAAGCAGAGATCTCCTCTTAGGCATTTAGAATAGCAGCCTTTGCCCAATTGTTTACTCTTCCTGGATCACTCCCAACTCTTAAGTGATCTGAAATATAAATACAAATATTAATGATACTGAAGAATTCTATATTTTTCCACTGAGGAAAAAATGCTGAAGTACTTTTAGTTAACATGCACAGAGATCATCTGGATATATCAGATTAATACCAAAACTTCCTGACTTAAAACAATATGAGTTCTCTTATGATTCTGTACATCAGGATGCAGACATGGGTCTATAATCAGGATGTCTACAGAACTGCATTGTCTCTGGAGGCTCTCAGGGATAATCTGTTTCCTTACCTTTTCTAGTTGCTAGGGGCTACCAGCATCCCTTTGCCTTATTGTCTCTTCATCCGTCTTCAAAGACATCCCTCTAACCTATGCTTCCATCATCACATCTTTCTCTGACTTTGATTTTATTGTTTTCCTATTCGTAAGTAGCTTCGTGATTATACTGACTCCAGCTGAGTAATTCAGGATAATCTCCCAAGTCAAAATCCTTGCCTAACAACAACTGGAAAGCCCCTTTTACTCTAAGCTAGGGGCTGCCGTCTATGAGGTCACACAGAGTCGGACATGACTGAAGAAACTTAGCAGCAACAGCAGCATATTCACAGGTTCTAGAGATTAGAACATAGACATCTTTGAGGAGAGTTATTCTATCTACCAAACACTTATTCATTTTTTTGGTGATATGAGGTTTTAAAAAACCTATTCCTCTGTTTGTGTTTACCTCTTGTAGCACCTTTCTTCTTATAGACCATGTTAGAAATTCCAAAACCAGCAGCAACTCCTCTCTCTCTTTCCTTCCCACATCCAGACTCTAAACCATCTCAAATTTTTTCTCTCTCTATCCCATCTCTGTCCTTAATTCCAGCTCTTTTTACATATACCCTGGATTTTTTTCAAAAGCACCCAAATTCATCCTCATTTCAACAATTTCTCCCTGCTCCAATCAATTTTGCAAAGTTTTTCTAATATTATGACAACACAGAAAGCTCAGACGATAAAGCGTCTGCCTACAATGTGGGAGACCCGGGTTTAATCCCCGGGTCAGAAAGATCCCCTGGAGAAGGAAATGGCAACCCATTCTAGTATTCTTGCCTGGAAAATCCCATGGACTGAGGAGCCTAGTAGGCTACAGTCCATGGGGTCGCAAAGAGTCAGACACGACTGAACAACTTCACTTCACTTCACTTCCAATCAATTTTGCAAAGTTTTTCGAGTATTATGACCACACATAATTGTAGGTCAGTTTAAGGACTCCAAAAGCCACTCATCATCTAACAGGGTAAAGTCCATATACCTCAGTATGGCAATCTTACTGCAAACTTCTTCTCCTTCCAGTTCCCTTTGTTCTACCTTGCACACCAGCCTCACAGAACTTCTATTTCCCAAAGAAGTCTGTAAGCATTTGAGAACACTTTGATTTTACTCATTGTATTGCTGGGTGCCCTTGTTCTTTTTCTCTAGCTAATGAGATCCAAATCGGCCTTTTCATACACCCACCAAGATACGACTCAAATGCACCTTGTCAGTATCTCTGAGAATCTTTTCTCTAAATGCTGTACCCTGCCAAAGTACTCATTCTCATGTATGAACACAATACCTAGTTATCTTTAATATTACATTTATGACACTGCATTTAATTAGTTTATATTTGTATCATTGTATGTCAGTTCTTGAACTAAAAGCTCATTGAAAAAGATGGAGATGGAGCCTCATTTTTATTTCTGATCCAGTGCTTAATACAGGTCTGGATCAAGTAGGTGCTCAATAACTTTTTGTTCTGAGTAAAGCTGGGACTCAGGCTAGTTCTTTGCAGAACAGTGGATTAGGAAAACCTGAAAATCATTTCACTAGTTTTGATATGCATTTTCAGTTTTATTTGGAATGAACTGTAATACAGAAAAAGAGAATGGGGTTTGTTACTTTCACTTTTTTCTTTTTCTTTTTGTACTGATTATTGGGGAGATAAGATGAGGAAATGAAAGACAAGATACACCTGTTCTGATCCAGCCTAAGAGATAATTTGTCCTGGGTAGAAAGAGCAACAATGGGAAGACACTAAAGGGATCATAAAAAGGGATATTGTAAAACTTTGAGAAAGAAATGCTAATTTAGAGGTCCTTATGGCAGAATTTCACAGAGGTAGGTGCAAAGTAATTGTCCTACCCTACCCCAGCCTGCAGGATAAGAGGGTTTAGATGGTGACCCACGAAAAAAATCTCTATTTTGACCAAGTAATAGAGGAGGACATGGCTCCCAGCAAAAGTTCACACTTACAGGAAGTCCCCGAGTCATACAGGAGCAGAGGGTCTTCCCTTAAGCGGCTTTTGGACATCAGATTTTTGGCAAATATGTAAGAGCAGAAGAATATGAAATAATTTATTCAAAGATCATATAAACTCTCTTTTGGGGATTCCCAGAAATAATTATGTCTACTGGGGAAGTTGAGGTTCTGCCACCATAAAAATTAGAGCTAATAGTTATGGAAAACTGAGTGTTAAAAGTCATGTAACCTCATACTTATCCAAACCTGGTAAGGCCTGAGGTCATGCAGATTAAATAAAAAATGTAAAGAATGACTGAATAGTAAATGTATGATGAAATTAAAGTCAGTGTTTTTTCACTTTTAGCAAAATGAAGATTTTATTTACAGTATCAAGTCTACCCTTAGTAGGCAATTATGAACTTACATCATTGAAGGTCTATTTCAGATAGGAGTTATTTTAAAAATTTAATTCAATGGGTGGCACCCATTCTAGGTTTCATTCCTGAGACTGTCATCCTTACCTAAAATCAATGTCTTTTAAAACATTATACAGCAGTTTTTTCATCTGTGGAGCAATAGTACCAATGAACTCCAGTTTATCCATTATATAGCATAAAGGAAAGATAGATATGTAATGTTATTTCTTAAGAAGACATGGTGAAAATATCTGTATCAGATAAAGCATGATGATCTACTTAGCCTTGCTGTTAACTGAGGGGAGAAACAAAACAGTTTAGAATTAAGTAAATGAAACATTAATATAGTGTATCTATTCTGTTGTGTAACTGTCTATGAGATGCTAAGTTGAAATATTGTCTAACATTTTGCCAGTAGGGGGAAAAAAATAACAGCAGATGGGCCAAGCAGAAGGCAGAGCCAAATCATTTTGTATTCTTTCAATGTAGGTTTTTTTTCTTGTTTGTTTTTTTCAGTTTCATTTTAGATAGAACTGTGATAGATAATCCTACATCAGAAAACATGTATCTGATATTCTCATAATTATATTACATATGTGTTTCTTTTAGGGCTACTTTTGCAAGTAGGATAGTATAATTAAGATCTTTTCTGGGAGGGATGAGTAAAATTAGGTATTCATAAGGAATGCAAGAATTATGTAAGGACAATAAAAATGGAGAGTCTTCTACCAGGAAATTTCACACTATGATGCGAGTGTCCTGTGCTTGATGTTAACTGATTCTACCCATGAAGATGCTTATTAGTTATCATGCACCAGCTCTGATCTTGTTCAATTTGTCATCAGGAGCTAAGTGGTATAACAGCAAAAGCAACAGATGTTGGGGATGACAAGCCAAATTATTGGAAACTCAGCCAATAATTTCCCCTCAAAAGTAACTAGTTTGGCTTTATAATCTCCTGAATTCATATCTTTCATAAGCAATCTATGGATTTGCATTGTTGAATTGGAATGCCATCTGTTTCCTGGACACAGGTAACTTTAGTTCTTGCCCCACATGATAAGTCCACCCATCACAGTTCAACTAGCATTCTCTTGTTATTGTAAATCGCTTCTTCAAACTACAACATTCTCAATCAGGATCATAATTGGAAAACAAATAACATTCCCCCAGGAAATTTGCATATTTTAGCAGGTCCATGTCAAATCCAAAAGCTTTGAATTGCATATCGTCCAGCATGTTTTAAAATGTGTTTATTATGATAGAGAAGTATGTTTATAAAATGTTGTCTGTAAGCATTTATACTGAGACACACTATTACTGATGAAAGTTAGTTTTATTTAAATAAGAACACCTTATACTGGATTACTATCTGTAAAATATGTATTAATTCACATTGATTATAACAACCCTGTGATCATTATTCATAATTTATAGGGAAGGAAATCAAGACCTTCAGACTTTAATTTATTTATCAATTCTTATTGAGAGCTTTCTGAGTGTTGGACAAGAGAGGTGTCAAGGATATGGCTATGAATAAAACAGACATGGATTTTGTCCTCATGAGTCTTAAATCTAATAGCAGAGACAGGGATAAATATGATCTGTTAGTAAGTATCACAAATTGTGGAAGAAAATAAAATGTTGTAATCAGAGATCACAGCAGGATGGTTTAATTTAGATAAGAAGTTCAGGAAATCTTCCTCTGAAAAAGAGACATTGAAATTGAAACCACAGAGATCATTGGGAACCTGAGCAAAAGAAAAAAAAAAAAAAACAGAAGGAAGAATGGACTAGGCAGAGATTTAGAAAGGTTTTAGATGGGAAAGTGTTTTGCCAGGCCCTCCTCCCACTGGCACATAAATAGAAAATGGCCTTTCTGAGACTAGAAGTTGTCTCCTGATTTTTATTCTATTTGTCCTATTTCCATTCATGTTTTTATGGTGCTTTCTTCACTGAAGATAGAAATGAGGTGCTCACATAGGATCACAGATGTACAAGTGAATAGATGCTGCTATGAAAACAAACAGAGCAAACAACAGAGCAGCTCATTGCTTTATGTTTGTTACCTGATAATGCATTTGTTGTTTTTGTTTTCTTTTGTTCAGTGGAGAACTTAAGTTGGCCATGTGATGATGCATTGATGAATAAGCTTGTTTTCCTGCCAAATTAACCATTATGGGTATAATGGTTACTATTTGGGGGGCTCCAAAATCACTGCAGATGGTGATTGCAGCCATGAAATTAAAAGACATTTACTCCTTGAAAGGAAAGTTATGACCAACCTCGATAGCATATTCAAAAGCAGAGACATTACTTTGCCAACAAAGGTCTGTCTAGTCAAGGCTATGGTTTTTCCAGTAGTCATGTATGGATGTGAGAGTTGTTGGACTGTGAAGAAATCTGAGTGCCAAAGAATTGATGCTTTTGAACTGTGGTGCTGGAGAAGACTCATGAGAGTCCCTTGCACTGCAAGGAGATCCAACCAGTCCATCCTAAAGGAGATCAGTCCTGGGTGTTCATTGGAAGGACTGATGTTGAAGCTGAAACTGCAATATTTTGGCCACCTGATGCGAAGAGCTGACTCATTTGAAAAGACCCTGATTCTGGGAAAGATTGAGGGCAGGAGGAAAAGGGAACGACAGAGGATGAGATGGTTGGATGGCATCACTGACTCAATGGACATGAGTCTGAGTGAACTCTGGGAGTTGGTGATGGACAGGGAGGCCTGGCGTGCTACAATTCATGGGGTTGCAAAGAGTCAGAAACAACTGAGCAACTGAACTGAACCAAACTGAACTGAACTGAACATGAGCAGATTTGTGTCACTGTTACTCTGGGCCAAATAGTTAATTTCCTTGGGGACAAGTTCCTTCATCTTTCAGAAGAGAAGGCTGAAAGAGATTTCTAAGAGGTCTTTACCAATTGCTCCTGGCAGTTACCTGCCAACCACAAAGGGAATCAGCCATAAGATACAAACCTTAATGAAATTATTGAACCTTTGTATCAGTCAATATCAAAGCTGGTTCTACTTCTCCGCTTTCTGTAATAAAAAATTTTAAAGGCATTTCTAAGCTGATTGAAGTGGATTTTTCAATTTGCAGATGAAATAATTCATGTGTTCTTATTTTCTGTTTTAACATAAAGTATTGCTATATTGTGTGTGTTCTAATGTATTCTGGACTTACTAATACAAGTATCAGAGGTATCTTAAGAGTGTAAAATTTTATGTTGGGGAAAGATGAATGAGGTGTGGTCTTTTCACTAGAGGAGCATACAAATATAAAAGGGACTAAATGAAATATATAAATACCAGTTATCTAAAACAGAATATGCATGTATTATGAACAGAGAAGGCAATGGCACCCCACTCCAGTACTCTTGCCTGGAAAATCCCCTGGACAGAGGAGCCTGGTAGGCTGGATCACGAAGAGTCAGACACAACTGAGAAACTTCACTTTCACTTTTCACTTTCATGTATTGGAGAAGGAAATGGCAACCCACTCCAGTGTTCTTGCCTGGAGAATCCCAGGGACGGGGGAGCCTGGTGGGCTGCCGTCTATGGGGTCGCACAGAGTTGGAGACGACTGAGGCGACTTAGTAGCAGCAGCAGTATTATGAACAAAAAAATATAGGCAATGCCTGGTAATCTTACTTATATTTTATTTCTCCCCTTTCATGTTTTTATTGTTGTTTATATTATTTAATAAGTCAAATCCATATCTTAATTGAGCCTGAAGATATTTTGGCAAGAAAGTTATTTTGTTTTCATTGTACATAAAATATTTAGATTCTCAAAACTGATATATTTAGTTTCTTCTCCTTCTTCCCCTCCCCCCTCCCTCTATTCCTCTCCTCCTTCTCCTTCTTTTCCTATACATTGTAATTCTCTTCTCTACGTGGGTTGAATAGTGTCCTCCAAAAATTTATGTACACTCATAACCTCAGAATGTAACTTTATTTGGAAATAGGAAGTTTGCAGGTTATGATCAAGGTAAGGAATAAGGAAATCTAACAGTATTAGGGTGGGCCTGAAATCCATTGAGAGTGTCCTTGTATGAGACAGAAAAGGACACAGAAATACACAGAGAGGAAAATGCAGAATTGGTTTCCAGAGGTCAAGGTTTGAGTTCTGGGTCTATAAGCAAAAGAACACTAGAAGCTGGAAGAAGCCTTCCTAAGGATGTGGCCCTGCTGGCCCTCAGATTGTGGGCTTCCAGACTTCAGAACTATGAGGGAATACATGTCTGTTGCTTAATCCACCAAGTTTAAAGTAATATGTTATGAAGGCCTAGAAAATGAATACAACAACTTTCCATTCTGTTTCATGTTACAATTTAGTTTTAATTATGCTTTGGGATATGAGAAGGCTCTTTGATCACCTTAGACAAGGTGCTTTTGAAAAGCTTGACTTCTCCCTGCTTGAATGACCACTACTGTGCAAACGATGATCCTCTAAAGAGAGCATAACAGTTGCCAGAGTCAATGAGTTGGCTGCGGCAGTCAGGAAACAGCAGGAGGGACTGAGATATGTCTGTCTGAGGGGTGACAGTTGATTTTCTATTACATACTGGATATTTTATCTATTATATTGGGAGACTGTGATCTTAGTTAACTCTTTTATCTTAGCAGGCAGTTGCCCTGTTTAACACACAAGTCCTGGCCTATTTGTGTAGGTTGTAGTTCCACTAACCACAAAATTCCCAGAGGCTCTGCAGTGTCATTTTGATGGGCTTGGTTGATTTGGTGCCTCTAGATTGCTCACTGGTCCCTTCTGTTACTCTCATAAGAAAAAGAGCTTCCTCTGGTGCCACTGTGAAAAAAAGTGAAAGTCGTTCAGTCGCGTCTGACTCTTTGTGACCCCATGGACTATACAGTCCATGGAATTCTCTAGGCCAGAATACTGGAGTGGGTAGTCTTTCCCTTCTCCAGGGGATCTTCCCAACCCAGGGATCAAACCCAAGTCTCCCACATTGCAGGTGGATTCTTTACCAGCTGAGCCACCAAAAAGCCCAAGAACACTGGAGTGGGTACCCTATCCCTTCTCCAGCAGATCTTCCCAACCCAGGAATCAAACCAGGGTCTCCTGCATTGTAGGAAGACTCTTTATCAACTGAGCTGTCATGGAAGTCTCTAGGTTTGGAGAAAAGACCAGAGGTCCACAGAGCATTCTCATGGCAGCCACTGTTACAGCAGGACCTCCATCACCAGTGCCCCCTGGCTGCTCCCACATCTCTCACTGGGGGAGAGGAATCTCAGTCCTGGGATGAAGAGACTTATTTGTCCAGCCACTGGTTGTGTCAAAACTCCTGGCCAGTGCCACCCAGCTCCTGGTATCTCTGAGTGGGAGAAGAGAGTCTCAGGCCCAGTGGGAAAAGAAAGCTTCCCTGGCCACTTATTTTCAGCAGGGATCCCAGTGGATTCATCATCTGTGGATGCTGCCTGTTCTACTGATATTGTCCTCTGGAATCATCAGTCTGGGTGGGGAATGAGCCTACATGGGCTGTCTTCTGTTGCCAAATTGAGGGTGGGAAATGCTAGGTATGACATGCCTCCTTCAGCTAGATGGGAGCCCTAAGAGGCCCTGGTGCTCTGTTCCTCTGGTCCTAGATTCCCTAACCAACGTACCTTCCTCATCACTTTTCAGATTTCTCTTTCTGTTGCCTCTTGCAGCATTTCCACCCACTCCAGTGTTCTTGCCTGGAGAATCCCAGGGACGGGGGAGCCTGGTGGGCTGCCGTCTATGGGATCACACAGAGTCGGACACAACTGAAGTGACTTAGCAGCAGGAGCAGCAGCAGCATTTCCAGATTTATAGTTGTTCTTAGTGGAGAGAAATAGGCAGAAATTATCTGTGTGTGTTTTTTTTTTTTTTTTTTTTTTAGGCTTTTAGACCTTAAGCTTCCACTTTCCTCAGACAGAAACAGCAAGAAAGGTATCAAATCCCCAGTCTTTAATTTAAACAAAGAAAACTATCACAAAAACTAATGGTTAAGTCATAAGGGAAATATGGGACAATGATGGGTGAGATATTATTTCTCATTAAAAAAAAATAAGTTTTAATGAAAATCTCTCTGGGCTGTGGGCGAAAGGTGAGTTGAAGACTAGCCAGTTACAGCACTGAAGATCGTTTCCAAGATGGAGCCCTGAATGCACCTCCAGCTAGTGGCATGAGAAAGGGTACAGGATTATGAGAGAGGGTACAGGAGCCCTACAAGATATGTGGTGACTCGATAATGGAGAATTATATAAGCCCCTCTAAATATAATTAATTATAATAAAGCTGAGACCCTGAGAAACCATAGCAGTTCCCCATGTCACCCCAAGTAGGCACAATAGGACTGGTTATCTGGAACTTAAGGGCTTGAAGTGCCTGAAGCAACCACAGTGATTTCCCACAGCCCTCCCCCAGGCCTCAGAGACAGACAAGAAGTTAATTGCAGGGAGAGAGCCTTAGACCCTCTATCCTATGATAGAGGTTTCCCAGATACAGAGTGTTCAACCCAACTGCAAACATGGACACCTGGACTGATACTAGATGAAGAGATGATAATGGCCAAAGGCCACTTGGAACTCCGCGTTTCACTGGATATGAGTCTATTTCATGTTAACTTCTCATGTCCTGATGCTATATAACCACCTCTTCCTATACCTAACATTCTCCCTGCATTGAGATACGTGTTCACTTGTTTTAGTTGTGTCCAACTCTTTGTGACCCCATGGACTGCAGCCCACCAGGCTCCTCATCCATGGGATTCTCTAGGCAAGAATACTAGAGTGGGGGCCATGCCCTCCCCCAACTACAGGGAAAAGTGAAAGGGGAAAAATACCAATTTAATGGAATAACACTAAAGCAACTAAATTTACTGATTTTACCTAGAAGTGCCGAAATTAAGTTTCTCTGCCATCAAGTTAAACAATAGCTTAAAGTAGAGATTAAATTTAATTACAGATATGATGCCTAACCCTCCTATTTTGATGTGCAGTCTGTAGACTTCTTAATTATGTTACCATACAACAAAATACACACAGATTCAAAATTAATTAGTTGTAATAAAAACAAATATATTTGCAATAGTCCTGCCCAACTATAAAATGGGGTATAGAAAGTAACTCTGAATCTCTGTATAGCCTCTAAGAGTCCATATACTGTACATTTTTACCTATTTTCCAATTTGTGATGAGTACATACAATGTCTTTAAGCTAAGACTAACACTTGTTTTCTTTTCTTCACTTCCCAAGGTGGTATCCTTGCAAGCAGAACTTTAAGAAAGCTGTACACAGTAGCAAGGAGAGATAAGAAAGCCTTCCTCAGCAACCAATGCAAAGAATGGAGGAAAACAACAGAATGGGAAAGACTAGAAGTCTCTTCAAGAAAATTAGAGATACCAAGGGAACATTTCATGCAAAGATGGGCTCGAAAAAGGACAGAAATGATATGGACCTAATAGAAGCAGAAGATACTAAGAAGAGGTGGCAAGAATACACAGAAGAACTGTACAAAAAAAATTCTTCATAACCAAAATAATCACGATGGTGTGATCACTCACCTAGAGCTAGAAATCCTAGAATGGGAAGTTAAGTGGGCCTTAGAAAGCATCACTACGAACAAAGCTAGTGGAGGTGATGGAATTCCAGTTGAGCTATTTCGAATCCTGAAAGATGATGATGTGAAAGTGCTGCACTCAATATGCCAGCAAGTTTGGAAAACTCAGCAGTGGCCACAGGACTGGAAAAGGTCAGTTTTCATTCCAATCGCTAAGAAAGGCCATGCCAAAGAATGCTCAAACTACCACACAATTGCACTCATCTCACATGCTAGTAAAGTAATGCTCAAAATTCTCCAAGACAGGCTTCAGCAGTACATGAATCGTGAACTTCCAGATGTTCAAGCTGGTTTTAGAAAAGGCAGAGGAGGAACCAGAGATCAAATTACCAACATCTGCTGGATCATGGAAAAAGCAAGAGAGTTCCAGAAAAACATCTATTTCTGCTTTATTGACTATGCCAAAGCCTTTGACTGTGTGGATCACAATAAACTGTGGAAAATTCTGAAAGAGATGGGAATACCAGACCACCTGACCTGCCCTTTGAGAAACCTGTATGTAGGTCAGGAAGCAACAGTTAGAAGTGGACATGGAACAACAGACTGGTTCCAAACAGGAAAAGGAGTATGTCAAGGCTGTATACTGTCACCCTGTTTATTTAACTTATACACAGAATACACCATGAGAAATGCTGGGCTGGATGAAGCACAAGCTGGAATCAAGATTGCTGGGAGAAATATCAATAACCTCAAATATGCAGATGACAGCACCCTTATGGCAGAAAGTGAAGAGGAGCTAAAAAGCCTCTTGATGAAAGTGAAAGAGGAGAGTGAAAAAGCTGGTTTAAAGTTCAACATTCAGAAAACAAAGATCATGGCATCTGGTCACATCACTTCATGGGAAATAGATGAGGAAACAGTGGAAACAGTGTCAGACTTTATTTTTGGGGGCTCCAAAATCACTGCAGATGGTGATTGCAGCCATGAAATTAAAAGACACTTACTCCTTGGAAGGAAAGTTATGACCAACCTAGATAGCATATTCAAAAGCAGAGACATTACTTTCCCAACAAAGGTCCATCTAGTCAAGGCTGTGGTTTTTCCTGTGGTCATGTATGGATGTGAGAGTTGGACTGTGAAGAAGGCTGAGCGCAGAAGAACTGATACTTTTGAACTGTGGTGGGATTGGGGGCAGGAGGAGAAGGGGATGACAGAGGATGAGATGGCTGGATGGCATCACTCACTCGATGGACGTGAGTTTGAGTGAACTCCGGGAGTTGGTGATGGACAGGGAGGCCTGGAGTGCTGTGATTCATGGGGTCGCAAAGAGTCAGACACGACTGAGTGACTGAACTGAACTGTTGGAGAAGACTCATGAGAGTCCCTTGGACTGCAAGGAGATCCAACCAGTCCATTCTAAAGGAGATCAGTCCTGGGTGTTCACTGGAAGGACTGATGCTAAAGCTGAAACTCTAATACTTTGGCCACCTCATGCAAAGAGTTGACTCATTGGAAAAGACTCTGATGCTGGGAGGGATTGTGGGCAGGAGGAGAAGGGGACAACAGAGGAGGAGATGGCTGGATGGCATCTCCAACTCGATGGACATGAGTTTGAGTGAACTCCAGGATTTGGTGATGGACAGGGAGGCCTGGCGTGCTGCGATTCATGGGGTTGCAAAGAGTTGGACACCACTGAGCGACTGAATTGAACTGAACTGATACACAGTAGATTTTCTAAAATGAAAAAATAGAAACACCCTAACCATTCAAATACAGAGGAATAATGAAGTAAATTATGAAATTGTGAATTATCAGTTATTAAAACTCAGAACTTCAAAAAAAAAGTTTAACAGTGGAAAAAACCTCTCAGGTACGTCAGTCTGGCACTATAGTAGAATGTTCAACATAATATGCTCTGTAAAGCTGTGAACTGCTACTTTTACGTGCGAAGATATATGTCTTACTTATCTAGGTCAAGTATATTTATTCCTTCTCAATACATGAAAGTCACCTCTTCACTGATTATCAGTCAGAATGAATCAAAATCACTCTCCTTTGTGCTTCATCTCTGCTTTGCACTTAGGTTTCATTACACTTGCAGCATTGTCTTATTTCTAATCTTGTGTCTTCCTTATCTTGTATCAGGAACCACTAGCACTAGGATTAAGAGACAGGGATCTGATTTTAGGTCACATATTCAATACAAGTTTCTTGGTTAATTGAGATATTTACATCTTAAATGGGAATTGTTGATATTGATTAAAACTTCTTAAGAACAGACAAAGGAAAAGGAAAATAGACGTTGGTTTCAGAAGTGGTACACAAATTTATTGAACATTTATAAAATGAAACCTCAGAAAATGCCGTGGAAGCTCTGAACATGGATTTGAAGGAGGGTATCTTTCCTTCTTGTATACTGTCAAGACTTCAATTGATTAATTAGAGAGCTGTCACACTAGAAATTTATCTTAAATCAGAACTGCTCTTATCTGCCAATTATTTGGTTAGCATTAAAGTCACAAACCTGCATTTCACTTGAATTATTTTTCCTTTGTTAATTTTCTAGAGGGGAGAAAACTAGTCAAAACAAGCAAAAAAAAAAAAAAAAAAAGTGGGTAAAGAGACAATTCATTGAAACTCCAGTCAGTCAATCAGTTCAGTCGCTCAGTCAGGTCCAACTGTTTTCAACCCCATGATTCACAGCACCCCAGGCCTCCCTGTCCATCACCAACTCCCGGATTTCACTCAGACTCGCATCCATCAAGTCAGTGATGCCATCCAGCCATCTCAACCTCTGTCATCCCCTTCTCCTCCTGCCCCAGCATCAGGGTCTTTTCCAATGAGTCAACTCTTCGCATGAGGTGGCCAAAGTACTGCAGTTTCAACTTTAGCATCATTCCTTCCAAAGAAATCCCAGGGCTGATCTCCTTCAGAATGGACTGGTTGGATTTCCTTGCAGTCCAAGGAACTCTCAAGAGTCTTCTCCAACACCACAGTTCAAAAGCATCAATTCTTCGGCGCTCAGCCTTCTTCACAGTCCAACTCTCACATCCATACATGACCACAGGAAAACCCATAGCCTTGACTAGACAGACCTTAGTCAGCAGGGTGATGTCTCTGGTTTTGAATATGTTATCTAGGTTGGTCATAACTTTCCTTCCAAGGAGTAAGCGTCTTTTAATTTCATGGCTGCAATCACCATCTGCAGTGATTTTGGAGCCCAAAAAAATAAAGTCTGACACTGTTTCCACTGTTTCCCCGTCTATTTCCCATGAAGTGATGGGACCAGATGCCATGATCTTTGTTTTCTGAGTGTTGAGCTTTAAGTCAACTTTTTCACTCTCCTCTTTCACTTTCACCAAAAGGCTCTTTAGTTCTTCGCTTTCTGCCATAAGGGTGGTGTCATCTGCATATCTGAGGTTAATGATATTTCTCCCAGCAATCTTGATTCCAGCTTGTGCTTCTTCCAGCCCAGCGTTTCTCATGATGTATTATGCATATAAGTTAAATAAGCAGGGTGACAATGTACAGTCTTGACATACTCCTTTTCCTATTTGGAACCAGTCTGTTGTTCCATGTACAGTTCTAACTGTTGCTTCCTGACCTGCATACAGGTTTCTCAAGAGGCAGGTCAGGTGGTCTGGCATTCCCATCTCTTTCAGAATTTTCCACAGTTTATTGGGATCCACACAGTCAAAGGCTTTGGCATAGTCAATAAAGCAGAAATAGATGTTTTTCTAGAACTCTCTTGCTTTTTCGATGATCCAGCAGATGTTGACAATTTGATCTCTGGTTCCTCTGCCTTTTCTAAAACCAGCTTGAACATCTGGAAGTTCACGATTCATGTACTGCTGAAGCCTGTCTTGGAGAATTTTGAGCATTACTTTACTAGCATGTGAGATGAGTGCAATTGTGTGGTAGTTTGAGCATTCTTTGGCATTGCCTTTCACCAAATTTGCTGGTGTATTGAGTGCAGCACTTTCACAGCATCAACTTTCAGGATTTGAAATAGCTCAACTGAATTTCCATCACCTCCACTAGCTTTGTTTGTAGTGATGCTTTCTAAGGCCCACTAGACTTCCCATTCCAGGATTTCTGGCTATAGGTAGGTGATCACACCATAGTGATTATCTTGGTCATGATAATCTTTTTTGTACAGTTCTTCTGTGTATTCTTGCCACCTCTTCTTAGTATCTTCTGCTTCTGTTAGGTCCATATGATTTGTGTCCTTTTTCAAGCCCATCTTTGCATGAAATGTTCCCTTAGTATCTCTAATTTTCCTGAAGAGATCTCTAGTCTTTCCCATTCTGTTGTTTTCCTCCATTTCTTTGCATTGGTTGCTGAGGAAGGCTTTCTTATCTCTTCTTGCTATTGTTTGGAACTCTGCATTCATATGCTTATATCTTTCCTTTTCTCCTTTGCTTTTTGCCTCTCTTCTTTTCACAGCTATTTGTAAGGACTCCCCAGAGAGCCATTTTGCTTTATTGCATTTCTTTTACATGGGGATGGTCTTGATCCCTGTCTCTTGTACAATGTCATAAACCTCCATCCATGGTTCATCAGGCACTCTATCTATCAGATCTAGGCCCTTAAATCTATTTCTCACTTCTGCTGTATCATCATAAGGGATTTGATTTAGGTAATACCTGGTCTAGCGGTTTTCCCTACTTTCTTCAATTTCAATCTTGTTTTGGCAATAAGGAGTTCATGATCTGAGCCACAGTCAGCTCCTGGTCTTGTTTTTGTGGACTGTATAGAGCTTCTCCATCTTTGGCTGCAAAGAATAGAATCAATCTGATTTTGGTGTTGACCATCTGGTGATGTCCATATGTAAAGTCTTCTCTTGTGTTGTTGGAAGAGGGTGTTTGCTATGACCAGTGCATTTTCTTGGCAAAACTCTATTAGTCTTTGCCCCGCTTCATTCCACATTCCAAGGCCAAATTTGCCTGTTACTCCAGGTGTTTCTTGACTTCCTACTTTTGCATTCCAGTCCCCTATAATGAAAAGGACATCATTTTGGGGTGTTACTTCTAAAAGGTCTTGTAGGTCTTCATAGAACCGTTCAACTTCAGCTTCTTCAGCGTTACTGGTTGGGGCATAGACTTGGATTGCTGTAATATTGAATGGTTTGCCTTGGAAACAAACAGAGATCATTCTGTCGTTTTTCAGATTGCATCCAAGTACTGCATTTCGGACTCTTTTGTTGACCATGATGGCTACTCCATTTCTAAGGGATTCCTGCCCACAGTTGTAGATATAATGGTCATCTGAGTTAAGTTCATCCATTCCAGTCCATTTTAGTTCGCTGATTCCTAAAATGTCGATGTTCACCCTTGCCATCTCCTGTTTGACCACTGCCAATTTGCCTTGATTCATGGACCTAACATTCCAGGTTCCTATGCAATATTGCTCTTTACAGCATCAGACCTTGCTTCTATAACCAGTCACATCCACAACTGGGTATTGTTTTTGTTTTGACTCTGAAGGGTTAATGCAGCCACAATAGGGAGAGTGGAGATATGCCTACAAGCGTGTCTCTCTGCTCAAGGCTGAACGTGCTTGCAAGCGAGGCATTCTGCCAAGGGGTCTGGACACAGCCTTGAGTTTAATGGTCCCTTGCAAACGAGGGAGCATTCCTTTCTTTTGATAAGAAGAGAGAAGAGGGCTCTGGACAGACTCTGCAGTAAACAGAGGTTTCACTTCCCTTGCTGTATGATAACATGTATGCATCTGTGCTGTACTGAAAAGGCTTATTCATGCAGTCTGGAATTCTTCCTGGGGGGCTATATAATAATAAACCGCCATTATTGTGGGTGCAGTTCCATTCCTCTGGCCGGAGAGTGTGTGTCGTCTGTCTCTTGTGTGTATATTGTTTTGTGTCATTTCACTTGTAATCTCCAACAGACTCCATCCCTTCATTCTTTCTGGAGTTATTTCTCCACTGGTCTCCAGTAGCATATTGGACACCTACTGACCTGGGGAGTTCCTCTTTCAGTACCCTATCATTTTGCCTTTTCATACTGTTCATGGGGTTCTCAAGCAAGAATACTGAAGTGGTTTCCCATTCCCTTCTCCAGTGGACAACATTCTGTCAGACCTCTCCACCATGTCTGCCCATCTTGGGTGGCCCCAGAGGGCATGGCTTAGTTTCATTGAGTTAGACAAGGCTGTTGTCCTAGTGTGATTAGATTGACTAGTTTTCTGTGAGTATGGTTTCAGTGTGTCTGCCCTCTGATGCCCTCTTGCAACGCCTACCATCTTACTTGGGTTTCTCTTACCTTGGACATGGAGTATCTCTTCAGGGCTGCTCCAGCAAAGTGCAGCTGCTGCTCCTTACCTTGGATGAGGGGTGTCTCCTCACCACCACCCCTCCTGACCTGGAATGTGGAGTAGCTCCTCTAGGCCCTCCTGCACTAGCACAGCCACCGCTCATTGGACTTGAAACTCCAAGTTCCATTTATTCCTGTCATTTATTAAGAATTCATATTAGGCTTTCATTAATATTTCACTTCAAAACTCTAATTATCAGACTGTATCCTGACTAATACAATAAACATAATCTGGGATTTAGTTCTTATTCTCAATATGAACTTCCCTGGTGTCTCAGACAGTAAAGTGTCTGCCTACAGTCTGGGAGACCTGGGTTCGATCCCTGGGTCAGAAAGATCCTCTGGAGAAGGAAATGGCAACCCACTCCAGTACTCTTGCCTGGAAAATCCCATGGACAGAGGAGCGTAGTAGGCTGCAGTCCATGGGGTTGCAAAGAGTCAGACACGACTGAGTGACTTCACTTCAGTTCACTTCTCAATATGTAGTCCTTTTATCTATTTTAAACTCGTGTGTTGATTGCTAGTTTAAGCTTCTACTAATGGATCTCCTTTACAAAATCTTGAGTATCTCAGTATTTTTTACAGTTATACTAAAGAACTTTCTGAAGTTCTTGCACTAGTCAGCACTGAGGAATTCTGTAGATTGGGTTTCTAGAAGGCTGACAAAACAATAAGCGTTAACAAACTCTCACTCCTTCATGGCACCAAAATTCACGTCATAAAAATTGTCTGCTCAATTGTAACTAATCAATTGTGTGAACCAGCCATGTTTTAGAACCTTCAGGAGAAATCTGAAGTAGAACAACCACTAACCTAGGACATTTAGAATTAGAATTTATTTCTGCTTCATTTTATGCCTTTCCACTTCCATCTGCTAAATTACACTGCAGAATTACCAAAAAGCAACCTCTTCATTTGAACACAATTCTAGCCAACTCCAGGCAGATGACCTATGGCTGTCTTACTAAATGTTTTGTTTTTGAACTTGTCAACTCTGAATTGTGTTGCCTCTTAGGTTCCTATTGCCTACATGGAAGTGATATTGATAGAATCAAAGATGGGACTTCAGCCATTAGTTAACTTGGCATTTCTCAGTAAGAGTAATATCACCTTCCAGGAAACATTTTAGAAATTTAGGGTTAATTTTTATGTTGCCATTACTGGGGATCTGACTGGTATTTTGTAGGTGGGAATCAGAGGTGCTGGATGCCCTACAATGTGTGGGACAGCTGTGAAAAATGAAGACATCGCTCATCATCTGTCACTTGCAAATATCCTTTAAAGCAGCAGGAGCCCACCCTTTTTGGCACCAGGAGCAAACTTCATCGAAGACAGATTTTTTACGGAACAGGGTAAGGGATAAGGGGATGGTTTCAGGATGATTCAAGCACATTACATCTATTGTGCACTTCATTTCTATTATTATTACAACAGCTCCACCTCAGATCATCAGGCATTAGATCCTGGAGGTTGCAGACCTGTGCTTTAGAGATCAGTGGTTCTCAAACGTTGTTATTGTTGTTCAGTTGCTCAGTCACATCCAACTCTTTACGATCTCATGGACTGCAGTGCTCCTGGCTTCCCTATCCTTCACCATCTCCTGGAGCTTGCTCAAACTCATGTCCAATGAGTCGGTGATGCCATCCAACCATCTCATCCTCTGTCATCTCGTTCTCCTCCTGCATTCAGGCTTTCCCAGACCAGGGTCTTTTCCAAAAAGTTGGCTCTTTGCATCAAGTGGCCAAACATTTGAGCTTCAGCTTCAACATCAGCCCTTCAATGAATGTTTAGGGTTGATTTCCTTTAGGATTCACTGATTTGATCTCCTTGCAGTCCAAGAGATTCTCAAGAGTCTTCTCCAACACCACAGTTCAAAAGTATCAATTCTTTGGCACTCTGCCTTCTTTATGGTCCAACTCACACACCTTACATGACTACTGGAAAAAGCATAGCTTTGCCTGTTCAGACCTTTGTCAGCAAAGTAACACCTATGCTTTTTAATACACTGTCTAGGTTTGTCATAGCTTTTCTTCCAAGAAGCAAGCATCTTTTTACTTCATGCCTACAGTTACCATTCACAGTGATTTTGGAGTCCAAGAAAATAAAGTCTGTCACTGTTTCCATTGTTTCCCCATCTATTTGCCATGAAGTGATCAGACCAGATACTGCGATCTTCATTTTATAAATGCTGAGTTTTAAGCCAGCTTTTTCACTCTCTTCTATCACCTTCATCACGAGACTCTTTAGTTCCTTTTCACTTTCTCCCATAAGGGTGGTGTCATCTGCATATCTGAGGTTTTTGAAATCTCTCCTAACAATCTTGATTCCAGTTTGTGCTTTATCCAGCCCGGCATTTTGATGATGTACTCTGCATATAAGTTAAATAAGCAGGATGCCAATATGCAGCCTTGACGCATTCCTTTCCCGATTTTCAACCAGTCCGTTGTTTAGGAGATCAACCCTGGGATTTCTTTGGAAGGAATGATGCTAAAGCTGAAACTCCAGTACTTTGGCCACCTCATGCAAAGAGTTGACTCATTGGAAAAGACTCTGATGCTGGGAGGGATTGGGGGCAGAAGGAGAAGGGGACGACCGAGGATGAGATGGCTGGATGGTATCACGGACTCGATGGACATGAGTCTGAGTTAACTCCGGGAGATGGTGATGAACAGGGAGGCCTGGTGTGCTGCGATTCATGGGGTCGCAAAGAGTCGGACACGACTGAGCGACTGAACTGAACTGAACTGAACTGAACTGTTGCTTTTTGACCTGCATACAGGTTTCTCAGGACACAGATAAGGTGTTTTGGTATTCTCATCTCTTTAAGAATTTTCCACAGTTTGTTGTGATCAACACAGTCAAAGGCTTTAGCATAGTCAATGAAGCAGAAGTAGATGTTTTTCTGGAACTCTCTTTCTTTTTCTATGATCCAATGGATGTTGGCAATTTGAACTCTGGTTCTTCTGCCTTTTCCAAATCCATTTTGTGCCTCTGGAATTTCTTGGTTCACACACTGTTGAAGCCTAGCTTGGAATATTTTGAGTATGACCTCACTAGCATGTGAAATGAGTGCAGTTGTACAGTACTTTGAACATTCTTAGCATTGCCCTTCTTTAGTATTGGAATGAAAATTGACCTTTTCCAGTCCTGTGGCCACTGCTGAGTTTTCCAAATTTGCTGGTGTAATGAGTGTAGCACTTTCACAGCATCATCTTTTAGGACTTGAAATAGCTCAGCTGGAATTCCATCACCTCCACTAGCTTTGTTTGTAGTGATGCTTCCTTCCTAAGGCCCACTTGACTTCACACTCCAGGATGTCTGTCTCTAGGTGAGTGATCATACCATCGTGATTATCTGGGTCATCTTTTTTGTATAGTTCTTCTGTGTATTCTTGCCAGCTCTTCTTAACACCTTCTGTTTCTGTTAGGTCCATACCATTTCTGTCCTTTATTGTGCCCATCTTTGCATGAAATGTTCCCTTGGTATTTCTAATTTTCTTGAAGAGATCTCTAGTCTTTCCCATTCTATTGTTGTCCTCTATTTCTCTGCATTGTTCAAATAGGGAGGCTTTCTTACCTCTCCAAACCTTAGCCTACATAAGAATCTTATCCTCAAAATCTTATCACCAAAAATTAGTGATTACCAGAGTCAGTGCCAGCACCAATACAGCTTTCACAAGTAAACATGTAACAGAAGAGATTTGAAACTTCTTTTAATATAGAACCAAATATTATTAAATTAGTAAAGAGATATAAAAATCAGAGATTTATATGCATTTCATTAATGTAAACTATTTCAAAATATTTATATATGCCCTATTACAGCAGAGATGTACAAAGTATGTATTGAAACCATTAACTTGAGTATGCTAGCTGGTTTTTAATCTTAATCTAATATTGTCCTCAGAGATCTGTCATGTACCTGTACATCCTATGTTAATGTTTATTTTTCCAGTCTATTCTTTTCCACCACATGTCAAAATATACAGTTTCTAGGTCCTTTCAAGTATTAGAGGCCCATTGAAGGATTTCAAAATAGGGAATACTTTTTCTGTTAGTACCTTTATCTATATCATAAAATAAAGAATTATTTGGGTACTTATTAAAAGATAAGTTTAATTTCATTTGCAATTATAAAACACTCCCTCATTGTATTTATTTCTCCCTTTCTAATTCGCCTTGGCATGTTAACTTATTTTTGGTTAACTTCACTTCTCTCTTTTTTCTATCATGTACAGATAAGTCTGACCTGCTTTTACTGTCTAAGTTATTTTTCTTATTTAAATGTGCACAGTTCTCTCTTACTTTTCTATATGTCTTCTATAAAATGGCTTCTGATCACCTGATATATACCAGGTGTTTGGATAAATACAAACATTTATTGTAAGCAAGTACCATTTTATTCAGTTCAGTTCAGTTCAGTTCAGTCGCTCAGTTGTGTCCAACTCTTTGCGACCCCATGAATTGCAGCATGCCAGGCCTCCCTGTTCGTCACCATCTCCTGGAGTTCACTCAGACTCATGTCCATCGAGTCCATGATGCCATCCAGCCATCTCATCCTCGGTCGTCCCTTTCTCCTCCTGCCCCCAATCTCTCCCAGCATCAGAGTCTTTTCCAATGAGTCAACTCTTCGCATGAGGTGGCCAAAGTACTGGAGTTTCAGCTTCAGCATCATTCCTTCCAAAGAAATCCCAGGGCTGATCTCCTTCAGAATGGACTGGTTGGATCTCCTTGCGTCCAAGGGACTCTCAAGAGTTTTCTCCAACACCACAGTTCAAAAGCATCAATTCTTCGGCGCTCAGCCTTCTTCACAGTCCAACTCTCACATCCATACATGACCACTGGAAAAACCATAGCTGGTTTTGAATATGCTATCTAGGTTGGTCATAACTTTTCTTCCAAGGAGTAAGCGTCTTTTAATTTCATGGCTGCAGTCACCATCTGCAGTGATTTTGGAGCCCCAAAAAATAAAGTCTGCAGTGTTTCCACTGTTTCCCCATCTATTTCCCATGAAGTGATGGGACCGGATGCCATGATCTTTGTTTTCTGAATGTTGAGCTTTAAGCCAAATTTTTCGCTCTCCTCTTTCACTTTCATCAAGAGGCTTTTTAGCTCCTCTTCACTTTCTGCCATAAGGGTGGTATCATCTGCATATCTGAGGTTATTGATATTTCTCCCAGCAATCTTGATTCCAGCTTGTTTTTCTTCCAGTCTAACGTTTCTCATGATGTACTCTGCATAGAAGTTAAATAAGCAGGGTGACAATATACAGCCTTGACTTACTCCTTTTCCTATTTGGAACCAGTCTGTTGTTCCCCAATATGTCCTTCTGTAGAATCACACCTGAACATTTGCTGTTGAAATACATTGGTTAATTTATTATGTTACTTTCTTACAATTTATCTTTATTTAAAGATATTTCAACCTGTTTTGCTGGTAATCATATATGTAGTAAGTTCTATTATATGAATTTCTTTTCAGGGATCAAGAGGGCATTAGAAATATTTGTTATAAAAGGAGATGTTGGCTGTAATAAAGCTGAAAACACCAACCTAGTTCAATCCTTCCTGTTATTTTTGTGAAAATGCAGGTTCATAGTAAAAAGCAAATATATTTATGTGAAAACCCAAAGCTATATAAAATCTGAGTTTACCAATTTTAAATCCAATGATCCTACAACTAGAATAAAAACAACATAGTTGTTTTGTCCTTTTCCTCTTTCATTGTAGAAGGTAAGAAGTTGAGTAAGAGATTTATGTAATTCTGATTATGGATGATAACAGCTACTGAATTTTCTTCAGGGCTTCAGGTATATTTCTATGGAAAAGTTTATGTGCTGGTTTTCTCCATCTAAAACCTATAAATCCACAGGTTCTTGTTGAGTCAAAGAAATTGTGTTGTAGATGATCCTTTTTTTCATTATAGCATAGCTTTGCTCTGCCTTCAGATGCTAAGAAATTGGTTCAGGCAACATTTTGAAAGGGATACACTTCCCAGGAAAAAGCACAGAAATGGAGGCAATCATCTTCAACTGACAGAAAAGAGTGGTGAACTCTGAAGGGCTGAGAACTTAATCAACACTGAACCAGACTAAGCGCAATGAAATACTAGATTATTAGATAGCAGCCTTCAAAAGGGCAATACGTACCATCCAGGAGCAGCCTGAGTGCTTTGAAATCTTGGCTCAGCATTTATCATATATAAGCGCTCCCACTGCACACAGCACGAATCGCCAACAGTTGGTCAAAAGATTACTACCACAGGATGCAATCATTGAATGTGTCTTTGTATGTGACCTGGACAAATGAACCATTTTCAGCAGCTTATGTATTTTAAACTTATTACCTTAGCCTTCCACAGAATCAGTGTCACTGCTTTAGTTTTACTGCTGTTATTGTTGTTGTTATTATTGTTTTATGGTTATAGCTTTTGTTGTTTGTTGTTTTATGTTTCTCTCTAAGCAAAAGGGTCATTCCAAGAAAGAGCACCATGAAATTAGTTCAGGAAAAAGGTTTAATCATTCTAAGGAACCACAGATGTTTGTTTTTTTCTCTCTGATATTAAGAGAAGTGTAACACATCTAGGCTCTGCTTGCATCGTCTCTGACAGAAAACTCAGAGCCCAACCTGAATACAAATATATGAAATAGTTGGGCCCTCATTGTAGCCATATCTATCTTTTGTTTCTCACTCCTCTAATTTTTTCCCTATTTTATTGTGATTTTATTGAACTAGTTATTTTTGTTGTTGTTCAGTCACTGTTGTGTCTGACTCTGTGCAGCCCCATAGACTGCAGTGTGCCAGGCATCCCTGTCCTTCACCATCTCCCAGAACTTGCTCAAACTCATGTTCATCGAATCATGAGGCCATCCAGCCATCTCATCTTCTGTCACCCCTTCATCCTCCTGCCTTCACTCTTTCCCAACATCAGGGTCTTTTCTAGTGAATCAGCTCTTCTCATCAAATGGCCAAATTATTAGAGCTTCAGCATCAGTCCTTCCATAAAATATTCAGTATTTCCTTTAGGATTGAATGGTTTGATCTCCTTGATGTCCAAGGGATTCTCAAGAGTCTTCTCCAACACTACAATTCAAAAGCATCAGTCCTTCAGTGCTCAGCCTTCTTTATGGTCCAACTCTCACATCCATACATGACTACTTGAAAAACCATAGGTTTGACTATACAGACCTTTGTTGGCAAGGTAATGTCTCTGCTTTTTAATATTATTATTATTGAATCATAATAATATTAAGTTATTACAAGTTAAATAATATTAAACCATTATTGTAGTCTACCTTAAATCCTCTATTAAAGGATATTGAAGATGGATGAATAGACTTGTGCAAATAAGATCATAATGCTTGTCTCACAGGCAACTATTTTGACTTCAATTATGTGAGATTTTGTTTCTCTTTCAAAAATTCTAGTTGCATGGAACCAGAAAAAGAGATATGTTTTCTTAGGAAGAGTGAATACCCAAGAGTATTTGGTTGGAGTATTCATAAAACATAACTATGGAAGGAAACATTAGGTAACAGAATAGATTTTATGGAAAAATACTCTAGAATAAAATTATAAAAAAACTAACAGAAGTCTCAGCACTGAAATTTCATAACTCCTTTAGGGAAAGCACAAAGGGTGTCATGAGAGAAAGGAAGAGGATTGGTAGTGGAACTGTCTTTGCAGAACATTCCAGGCAGAGGATAAAGCTCTCAAGGTGGAAGAACATTTAATGCACTTGAATAATAGACAAAATCAGGGTGACAGAAATATAAGGTGCAAGAATAAAAGTAATATAAGATTAAGTTAAAGACTCAGACACAGGGAGGATTTAAACAAGGCAGTGACATAATCTGATTTGGGTTTTAAAAATAGTACTTTGGCTTCCATGTATACAGTAAACTGTGTATTGAGACAAGGAAGGTGGGCAAGAGAAGAAACATTTAGGAGTCAGTTGCAGCCCTCCAACTGAGAGAGCATGATGGCGAGGACTAAGATGGTACCTACAAAGGTGGAGAGAGGGGTTTAGATTCTGAATGTCCTTTGAAGATAGAACTGACATATATATCAGGGGACAGAATGAATATAATAGAATGTCTAAAAGTGATTCTCTGGTTTTTAGTAAGAATACCTGAATGGATTGTGTTATTTAATTTGATGGGAAGATGGAAGACATTGTGGGAATAGGGTAGGAAAAGTGGTGACTGGTTCTATTGGTGGTATACTAATACTGGTATGTCTAAGCAGAGATGCCAAGTAGTTCATTGGATAAGCAATCCTGAGGTTCATATATGAAAGAAAGACATTCATTGTAGAGTCAATAGCATGTACATGGTTTCTAAGCTCTTAGTAGTGAATGCTGTCACCTAACGAGAGAGTATAGAAAAAGAAAATTTAGAACAGAGTCCTGTCTTCTCCTCCTTTTATCCTTTTACTCCAAGAAGCAAGCTAAGGGGAAGAAAATATAAAGAAATGCATGCCCCATCAGGTCCTGAGATTGTGATTGAGTGGGTTATAATTCCTCAACACTCACCTGTTAATTGAGTCAGTGGTGGATTTGCTTGATAACTGGAGTTTAATCTTGTAAAATCTTATCTCATGGAGGGTTTTAGTTTTAATTTTGTTGTGGTTTTTGCGTTTGTATTTTTGCGTTCCATTTCCTACTCATTTGAGCCAAGAAATTACCCCAAATCCATAATTATAATTTTCCCATTATTACTATCATTGTCTTTGGACAAAATGAACAAAGATCATGGAGTCAGAAAAAAAAAAAAAACAGCAGGACAAAGGTGTCACAATAATAGGAAGGAAATCCAAAGATAACAGTTCCATATGAAGTTTTCAGTATTTACAGAATATTGTCACCTATGCTTTTCCTACGGAGAAGGCAATGGCACCCCACTCCAGTACTCTTGCCTGGAAAATCCCATGGACGGAGGAGCCTCGTAGGCTGCAGTCCATGGGGTCGCTAAGAGGTGGACATGACTCAGTGGCTTCACTTTCACTTTTCACTTTCATGCATTGGAGAAGGAAATGGCAACCCACTCCAGTGTTCTTGCCTGGAGAATCCCAGGGACGGGGGAGCCTGGTGGGCTGTCCTCTACGGGCTCGCGCAGAGTCAGACACGACTGAAGCGACTTAGCAGCAGCAGGAGCACGCTTTTCCTATAGCAAATATTTGGGGTAGGGTATTTGACATGTTGGGCTTACTCAGGGGCTCCGTGGTAAAGAATTTGTCTGCAATGCAGGAGATGTGGGTTAAATCCCTGGGTCAGAAAGACCCCTGGAGAAGGCAATAGCAACCTGCTCCAATATTCTTGCCTGGGAAATTCCATGGACAGAGGAGGCTGGTGGGCTACAGTCCATAGTGTTGTAAAGAGTTGGATATGACTGAATGACTGAGCATGCACACATCTGACATGTCCCAATATCCCAGGCATCAAGTGGACACTGAAGATTGGGATAAGCCTTCAAAGAGCTTACACTGTGTTATAATGTGTTGTACCTTATCTTTCAGAATGGCATACATTTTTTTTAAACCTCCATTTAACAGGTACAATAATTAAGGCTGATCTGTACTGTAACACACAAAAATTGGAATAATTAGTATAAAATGTTATAAATACCTAGGTTTAAGAGTTGAGTTATGAAGTGCTATCTACCTATCCACCTTCTATATCCTTAGTAGGCAGAATCTGGAGTTGTTTTATAGAATTAAACAGACTTCTCAGTTACAAACTAAAATCCGTAAGCATTTAGAAATAAGCTTGGAAGAATGAGGTACACCATGCTTTCAATCTTTTCTAAATATAACAGAAGAGTTTCATTTATGCCTTCAAAAAATTGTTAAATGAGACTTTATACCAAATTAATTATTGAGGAAACAAAAAAGAACATTTTTTGAGAATTGAGAATCAGCATAAATTCCTATTCTATAAAAATGTCCCAGTGCATTAGGGTTTAGTGCATGACCTGACTGTGTAGTTGGAGTCATCTTTTAATAAAGATGCAAAACAGGAATCTGGGCTAGTTCTAGGATAATGGCTAAGTGTTCAGCAGGGATGGATGTTAAGTAATCTGGTTTATTACATTCTGTTTATTGCATTTTGAATACTTTAAAATGACAATTTAATGTTGCTGAAATCATAAGGAGTGTATTTTCTGCCAACTACTTTTTACTGAAAACCTGTGAGATATGACCAGAGATCAGAGGCTAAATCTTTATAACATTATGGAAACTAGAATGAATTTCTAAAAATGAAAAGGCAACTCTCGGCTGTGAAGAGTTTTATGTTTGTTTTTAACAGACATTTTACTCCCAAGCCATGACTCATATTTAAGAGTTTCCCACTTCAGAACAGACCCTTGAGGCAGGGAGTTTTAAATCATAAACTTAAGAAAACATCAATTTGTTGCAACTTTTGAAATATAAGCTTTGTGTGACCTTATTGAGGATGCAGAAACACTGGTCAATCGTGAAACACTGACTTATTGGAAGATAAAAACCTTCAATAGAATATCATGGCCAAGAAAAAAATTTCATGTAATGAGGTATTTTTATATTTGTTTGTAGGAAAAGAAGTACAAAATATTATATTTTCTGGCTTATAAGAATAAGAACAGGAAATATATAACCTGTATCTTTTAACTCTCACTGTTATGGGATGATTCAACCAAATAAACACATTACTTTACTGACCTTTAATGGAATGAGGGGAAACAGAGGCAAAAGAAAAAGAGAGATGAGTTAAATAGGAGGATGAAGGTCAAGGCAGAGGAGAGATTCAGCTGAGAAGCAGGAAAGAGAGAGAGGAAAGAACCATGTATTTAAAAACACGAAAGAATATAGTTATCCTTAGGATTAGGTTTTACTGAAGATAACAGAAAATGCCAAAATAACAGTGACTCCTTGGAAGAAAAGTTATGACCAACCTAGATAGCATATTGAAAAGGAGAGACATTACTTTGCCAACTAAGGTCCGTCTAGTCAAGGCTATGGCTTTTCCTGTTGTCATGGATGGATGTGAGAGTTGGACTGTGAAGAAAGCTGAGCACCAAAGAATTGATGCTTTTGAACTGTGGTGTTGAAGAAGACTCTTGAGAGTCCCTTGGATGCAAGGAGATCCAACCAGTCCATTCTAAAGGAGATCAGCCCTGGGATTTCTTTGGAAGGAATGATGCTAAAGCTGAAACTCCAGTACTTTGGCCACCTCATGCGAAGAGTTGACTCATTGGAAAAGACTCTGATGCTGCAAGGGATTGGGGGCAGGAGGAGAAGGGGACATCAGAGGATGAGATGGCTGGATGGCATCACTGACTCGATGGACGTGAGTCTGAGTGAACTCCGGGAGTTGGTGATGGACAAGGAGGCCTGGAGTGCTGCGATTCATTGGGTCGCAAAGAGTCGGGCACGACTGAGCAACTGAACTGAACTGATACAAAATAGATATTCATTTCTCTCTCACATATAAACCTAAGCAGGCAGGACAGCTCTAGCCACAGCCATCAGTGACTCGGGCGCATTTGGTCATATTGCCCTACCCACCGTAATATGGTGCCATATAGTCCAAGATGGATGCTCACATGCTCTTCAACCAAGTCCATATTCCAACCACTCTTTGGAAGTATGGGATAAGGAAAAACGTACTTTCTTTCATTAGTCAGTTTCCCTGAAGTTGTACACTTTACTTAGTCAAATGGCCAAACCTAGATGTAGATGTAAAGAAGTCCCAGAAATGTGAATGTTATTTCAAGCTTCAAATTGGAGTTTCTGTTACTAAGGAAAAAGAAGAGAATGATATTTCTATAGACAATTAATACTCATTTTCCCCATAACCCATCCTTTATTCATTTGTCTGGGATCACAAAAATTAGACGGTTTTTTTGAAGCTATAAACAAAGTAATATTTTCCAGTTCTTGTGAAGAGTCAATTGTTCTGTTTCTATACTTCCCCATGAAATTTTGAAATTTTTCTTCAAGTGTGGAAAGAAATTACTTAAAATTTTAAAATTTATTTTGAGGTTTTACATTATTTAGTTAATTTGCTATGCTCATATCCTTCATATTTTCTTCCTTCCACAATTCCAATTTACAGTCAGACTCTAGTGATATGGTTAGTTAAGGCATCCAAGTTTCATGTATTCTTTCAATAAAGGTTAATGATTAAATGTAATTAAATTGTTATTCCTTTGTAAGGCACTGCATGACAAATAAATAACTAAGGAGAAAATGTCATTTTAAATCCATAAGCCCCTATTTAGAATTAAGGAGCTAAGGCTATTCCTTTTATAGAGAATGACTCTAAAATAATATGTCAAAGAGAAAAATACACACAAAATATATTTACTGTATGTAGTATTTACCAGTATTAAAATACATAATCACATTCTAACAAGTAGAATGACTTCCAAGGCTAGATCTAAAAGTTGACATGGTTTCTACCTGGCGCTCTCTTTCTCCATGACATGAACGTTTGTAGCCCCAAGCTGCCACATGAAAGTCCAACTAGTCATGCCACCATATTGGAGAGAGTATGAAGAGATTCTGCATGGACACAGAGCAAGATACCCAAGAAGCCTGTCGTGGTGGTGGTAGTGACACAGAGGCTTGACATAACCACCTGTTTTTCCAGAAACAGGTATGATCTAAGATGGAACCGTATATGACAGTTTATTAAATCCATTCACTGGCTAGTTATTTTTGCTGATTAACCTGATTAAAATCTATTCAGTAATGATCTGAGATCCATCTCAGGAAAACTTGACATATAGGTCAAAAACTAAAGACTTAAATGTCACAGGCAGTATATGTTTCTTCAAAATACAAATTTATAAAGAATTTTGTTCAATGAACAAAGACTTTTTGAGGCTTAATGACTTAATTACTTAGCACAAAGTCCTACTCTCTTATGGAAGAGAAAGAAACACGACATACAGAGTAGATTTAAATCCAGTGGAAATAATAATATGTAGTTCCAAAGCCCTTTCATAGGTATAATTGTATTCAGACTCCACAATAGTTCTCTATTTCTACACTAGAGATGAACAAGAGGTTCAGAGCAGCTAAATGTATCTCTGTTCAAGCCCCACTTCCTCTGCAACCACCCTGACTAAATCGAATCTCTCTAATATGAGTGTTTATGATACCATGTTCCTCTCCTTCATAGTGCTTATAACATTTACAGTTTTCATTCATTTATATGATTAGTTAGATATTAAATTTGTTTTCTCCTCAAGGTTGTACATTTCAGTGGAGCATGAACTGTGTTTCTTTTGCTCACCATTGTAACCTCTAGCACCTCTCACAGTCTAGTTTAGTATAAGGATTCAATGATAGCTTATGAATAAATGAATGAAGTGATACTCTCCATTATTGATGAAATAACATCAAAAAAGCACCAAACTTTTAAAGTGAATATGGACTTCCAAATCTGTAGCTCTTCCCATGTTTTAAAGGACTTTATCTCGGGTCCATACATGATCGGAAAAATCATGCAATCTCATCAGACTTTTAAAATGCTCTCCCACTGAGCCAGAATTCAAAATTTTAAACTCAGTCATCCAAAAGAAACAGATAATCACTAACAAATAATAAAAGTAAAGGTTTATTTCTAATAAATTTTTTTCATTTATTCAATTATTTATATATTTATTTTCTAACAAATACTTTTTGTATCTCCTATGTATTTAAAACCAATTAAGTGCTACAGAAAATATAAAATTAAGCATAATATGCAGTCCCTATCTCAGGGTCCTCATAATCAATTTTAAGAGACTAGAAAAACATGTCACTTTTTAAAATAGAAGATGATAAGAAATGATTAGTTTCCAAAAGCAATGTGCAGGGAATTAGTCCTGCTAGGCATCCATTAAAGACTGAAGTTTTTAGATGCAGTTTCATGAGAAAGGCCAAACAGAAGCAGAATAAATCATGAATTAATTGTGGAAACCTCACATATGTCTGAGGCAACTAATGGGTGGATGGCAGTGCAGCTTGGAGTGGGAATTAGGTGACAGTGATAGAGAGGTAGGCAATGAACAGATCATGAAGACCCTTATGTTCTCATAATCTTGAAACCCATTGGAAGCCATGGCATAATTTTCTCATTAGTAAGTCATCTTGGAAATAATGTAGATGCTAGAATGGGATAGATTAGGGTAGTAATGACTTATAGGAAATAAGCTATGAGTATTCTAGATAATATAGCTATGAGACATCAGAATATAGAAGTTACAATTCTTGCGAATTGAGTGATTTGAGTGAATCCATGAGGTGGAAGGAGGTGAGTATGTTGTAGAAATAAAGTATAAGTCCTATAATTCTTGTTTTAGAGGTTGGAAAGAGATGGTTCCATTTATTTGAAAATAAAAAATAACTGTAAGACATAAATTTATAGGAGTGGATAAACCATTCAGTTTATATATATATATTATATATATATGTGTGTGTGTGTGCATGTGTGTGTGTGTGTGTGTATGAAACAAGGTAGTAGTGAAAATGCAATGGTAGATATCCTTGTGGCAACTGAACTTTTTTTTTCTCTCTCTCTTTTTTTTTTTTGTCTCTTTTGCTGTCTCACATACAGGGTTATCATTACCATCTTTTTAAAGTCCATATATATGCATTGGTATACTGTATTGGTGTTTTTCTTTCTGGCTTATTTCACTCTATATAATAGGCTCCAGTTTCATCCACCTCATTAGAACTGATTCAAATGTATTCCTTTTAATGGCTGAGTAATACTCCGTTGTGTATATATATGTACCACAGCTTCTTATCCATTCGTCTGGACATCTAGGTGTCTTCCATGTCCTGGCTATTATAAACGGTGCTGAGATGAACATTGGGGTACATGTGTCTCTTTCCATTTAAAACATAAAATAAAATAGAAAAAAATAAATAAACCATATAAGCAAAAGGATTGATACAAAGTAGAGCAAGAAGAGTGAAAATAAAATTTGAACATCATCAACACATGGAAGGTATTCATTCAATGGAAACTTTAGAGTGTCATACAGGATCAGTATGTAGTTTGAGAAGATCAGAAAGATGAGAACAGAACTGAAAACTACCAAGAGTTATGGTTTGAACAGAACTAGAAGAGACTGAGAAGAATTGGCTCAAATATGTGAAGAAAAGCTGATGAGACTACTGACACCCAAACTAAGGGAGGACAGAGTGTGTGAAAGAGGAAGTAGTTAACAGTGTTAGGTGCTAATATAAATTCAAATAACATCAGAATGGAAAATAAAGAGGTTGAATTTGACAATTAGGAAATTATTGGTAACCACTTTTAAAGCAGTTACAATTGAGTGACAGATACAGCAGGTAGATTTCAGTGGGTTGATATGGAATTGGCAGTGAGAAAGCCAGTTCTTCTGTGAAAAGAGATTACTTTTCAAAAAGTTTGACTGTAAAGGCAAGGTGAGAAGTAAGCTGTTGAGGACTGTGTGGCAAATGCAGGGGTCTTTTGTTTTAATATGCTAGAACAGAGTGTATGTATTTGCAGCAGAGATTGTGGTGAGCTGGGGGGAAGAACTAACTAGAAGAAAGAAAACCATTGAATTAACAAGATCCTTAAAGAATTTGGAATGGATACAATCCAAATTACATATAGAGATATTTGTTTTGAGTAGGAAGACTGTGAAATTCAAGGAAAGTCGTTGAATGTAATACTCAATGTCATACATCTGTTGGAGATAGCAGAGGAAATTCCTGCCTGGTGCTCTCAAAGTTCTCAGTAAAATTGAAGGTACGACAGAAAGGATTCAGCAGTAAGTAAAACAAGAAGGAAATGAATTGGTGGAAAAGAAGCACAGAGCTGTATAGAGTGGGTGGAATAAGGAGGAAGAGAAGATGAGGGTCTTCATTTTAAATGTTGGCTGAGTTGATGTTAAAAATACCAGATAGAGCATGGATCCTGTCAATTAGAGTGGACAGCCCTCAACTGAGATGTTGGAATTGGGTCCTAGAAACTCTCTGGGCTGAATTTTAACCTCTCCTTGTATCTTGAGGAGGTCCAGAGTGCTCCCACAGTTACTAGCTTGGCTAGTTAAGCCCGTAGGCATGGGGGAGCCTTGAAATAGTTATTTTTCAGATTATTTGCATTTATTTCATCAGTTTGACTATTGGTATGGTCATAGCTTCCATGGTAGCTCAACTGGTAAAGAATCTGTCTGCAATGCCAGAGACCCCAGTTCAATTCCTGGGACAGGAAGATCCACTGGAAAAAGGATAGGCTACCCACTCCAGTATTCTTGGGCTTCCCTCATGGCTCAGCTTGTAAAGAATCTACCTGAAATGCGGGAGACCTGGATTTGATCCCTGAGTTGGGAAAATCCCCTGGCGAAAGGGACAGCTACCCACTCCAGTATTCTGGCCTGGAGAATTCCATGGACTGTATAGTCCATGGGGTTGCAAAGAGTCAGACACCACTGAGTAACTCACTTTCACTTTCACAACTCTACAGTGGTCCCTTCATATCTGAGGGGTATTAATTCCAGGACTTTCAATGAATACTAAAATTCTCAGATGTTCAGGTCCCTTATATAAAATGATGTAGTACAGGCAGCTCTCCATATCCACAGGTTCTGCCTGTGTGGGCAGAGGACCAGATGTACAAACTGATTCAGTATCAGTCTTTGGTGTTGGCTAGGGGTAACAAAGACAGTCAGACTGCATACTTTGGTTTTTACCTGTTTTTTAACGCCAGTGGGCAAAGAGGCACCAAACCCCATTAGTGGACAGTGTTGGTCTAGAAAAATTGTTTACTTGCAGTTCACTGCAAGTAAACAAGATCTTTTGATCCAAAATTCAAAATCTTTGCTCCAGATTTCAAATAGACAGTTGGTGAGAAAGTTTTCTTTTTTTCTTTTTAATTTTATGACTCACCAGTTTATCTCTGGAGGGAAAAGATTAGAGTAATAAAGTAATAGTCATAAACGTAGGCTTTTCTTATCTACCACAACTCAACCAGACATTCCCATCATCATACTCTCAAAGTTGCTATTATCAATTATATCATCAGCACTGAAATTTTTATTTTCTAGCATCCTAGTCTAGGACAAATATATCATGTCTTCTTAGCATATTCCTTCTGTACTCCCACTCCAACACTATTTGACTACCCCAAGTCTTTCAACATATTGACTATCATTTTTTCATTATTCACTCTCCCAACCCATGTCCTCACTTTTTTCTTACTCAGTTTAGATGCCATGACCCAGCATAAAGTAATCCTCTTTCAAGTATCTGCATTTTTTTCTCCTTCTTTCCCTCTGAAGAACTTACAATGTAAAACCCCTACTCCTGTTAATCAAAATTTACTTCTTCTTCCTCTGTTCTTGAGCAGCTACATGTAATGAGAAAAAAAGGCACAATCATGTTAATTGTTATACCTTAAATTCAAAATAAAAAGCCCTTGGGGATTTTTACCATTGCTGGACAAACCTACATTTCCCTAATTCATTTACTCTCCCACTCTACCATACTTCTCTTTCCCATGCTTCCTTCCCTCTTTGCTCAAGATTTCTCCTTCTCCCTTTCAACAGATGCTCTTACTTCTCACTTCATTGATAACACAGCATGTACAGCAGAAACTACATAGAGTTGAAATATCTTGGAATGTTCCTCATTGGAGACTAAGACATCCTCTCATAAGAAGTCTAATAAAACCAGTTTTTCTCTCTAGCATTGAAACTTTCCTTAGTTCAGTATCAGATAAAGTATATGGCCTATATTCACAGTCCATATTGTACCAAAAGATATGTCTTTAGATATTATAATCATCCTTTCTGTAGCTAGATACCCACTCAATGAAAGTTATATGGGAAATGACCTCAGCTGACTCTTGCTCTGGAGCATAAGCTCATAGGATGAAATGACAGGACAAACGTTTATACTATATAGATGTTAATTTCTATAGCTATTTAAACTCATATTTTTAAGTGTGGGAGCTACTGAGCATGAGCTGTTAATTCACATTACATAACAGATGCATAATGTGACCCCACTGAAAAATAAGATTCATTATCAATTTTTTGTTAAATTTGGTAATCTATTTAAAATGCTTAGCACAGTGACTGTCATACAGTAAATAATAAATGTTAGCTGTTATTAGCAGTGTTAACATTCAAGAGTTTATGTTACACCCAAGTGGAAAAGACATATGAATTTGAAGATAAATGGTGATGAATGATAAATACTAAATAATAATTATAGGTGCATAGAACAGAGTGATCACCATCAGATGCCTCCCCTCCTCAATGAATAGACATGAAATGTTATGCATAAAGATACATGAGATTATAAGAAGAAACCTAGCAGCTGCAAACCTACAGTTCAGATAAGATACAGGACAGCACTGGAGATCATTTTCAGACCATTTCCAGAAAAAGAAGCTACAGAATCAAAGTTTACATGCATATGCTTTATAGTTTTCAATAAATATTTACATTCATTCTCTTTCTCATTTGATCTTCATGGAACTTACTTTATTGAAGGACAGGTATTCCTATCTTCATTCTGCTAATGAAGAAACTGTTCGTAAGAGTCTAGGACTTGTGTGGCCTCCTTCCACTCAGTGGTAGGACCAGAGCTACGTGGTGGTCCTTCTGACTCTAAATCCAACCCCTTAGCCATTGTGTTCTTCCTGTTTAGCCTGCAACAATAATTCAAAGAAAGTAAAAGTGTTATGATGGTAAGCGTCAGGCTTAATATATTGCTTAAAGTGCATGGTTGTGTTGACAAAGTCCATTTAAGAATGAGGAAATCTTTGAAAGTTGTGCAACCACCAATACTGTTATCCCATTAACTAGACACACTGGTATCATCTTAATTCAAATATTTGTAAGCAGAAAAGATATGCTAATTTTTATTCACAATGCCTTTCCTATCCCATCTGGCACAAGCAATTTCCTTTTGTGTGCCTTTCAACTGTGTTATAAAAAATCAATTTTACCCCAAGGGCTTTCACTATGAATTTCACAACTTTCATTCTGGTTATTTCTCAATTTCATCATCAGTAACAAATTGTTCTTCGGGGAGAGGAATTGTGCTTGTCAATTTTTCTAGTTTAGCCCATCAGATTTCTCATTAGTTCTTACCACTAACAAATGCCTTTGTTTTCTTTCCAAAGTTGTTAGCAGCTATTATAATTGTCTTATCATAAAAACACAGTTTATATTAGTATGTAAGTATTAATTAGAAATTAACTTTTTAAACTAGTTTATAATGAGAATTACTATGTTTACTGACAGTGGCAAACAAAAAAGAGTCAGTTTGACTAAATATATCTTATTAATAATTAAAATATAAATATCCATCTTCAATTATTCAATTACATATTTCTTGCAGTTTTCTTGATGACTTCAACAGTTGATTAGAAAAAGCTGCTGATGCATAGCTTCAGCTTCCAAAAAGTCAGTGTTATCACTTTTATTAACTCCTTATTGATTCACTACTCTAAGCTGGGCTCAGGTTTGTTATCAGGGACATGGAGGTAGACAAGGTGTAACTCCTGACTTAAAGAAGTCAGTCTAAAAATGTGACAATATCAACAACTACCAGTTAGTCAACATTTTGTAAGTAATAAACAGAATTTCAGGGGTTTTTTTTACAAGGTACATAACTATTTTCCCATTGAAATATCATATCAACCCTGGAAGGAAAATACATTGTAAATAATGTGAAATCCACAGAGCTCACTTATTAAAGGTTATACTAGACCTAGGAAGCGACAGGTAGATTTAGGATGTGAGCCATCTCTTGTCTCCTTCTCTCCCTATGATGAGAGATAACAGCCACAGCGGTGGTGCAGCCACCATGCTACAGAAGCACAGAAGAATCACTGTCTCACTTTTATTGGCCTGTGCTGCTCAGAAAGACCTGTCCTCAAGTGTTAGTCAAAGAAAACCCCATACTCAACTGGCTCACCATTTTCCTAGCACCCACTGTCATTAGAACAACCTGGGAGACAGTGTTGCCCACAGCATCCCTCTCCATAAATCATCAGGCATTATTGAGGCTTTAGGTCAAAGCCTCCAGATTTAATTCTGCTCTAAGCCCAGAGCCATGACCACTTAAACTCCCACTGCAGTATCATACCCAATTTTTAGTTCAGACAAACAAGCGGTTTTGAACCCTAACTCATGCGCCAGCCACTAAGCCAGGAAGTTTTATAATAAATTAAATGATAAAAATAAACTTAATAAATGGAAGATTAATACATGATGTCCACCTTCAGAAATTCTAAAGCAGAATGCAGTATAAGTTCACTTTTGATGAGGATGAAGAGTACAGTAGAATTTTTTTTTTGAGAGAGAAGTGGCAGAAATGTTTATCTTTACTAGAAATGTCCAAAGACTAAACATTTGTCATTTTCTTTGGTCAAGTTCATCAGTTAACTTTTATGTGGTCAATCCAATGCTCATTTCTTAATATTCTTCTTGCTCATTCTGTCAGTAGTATTTGGCACAGTTTATCACTTCCTCTTCCATATAACATCTTACTATCCTTCAAGGAGTGGTACACTGGAACCCTCCTTGCAAAAGACAACTGTTAATTTTTTTGGAATTTTGCAAACCTATTATTAAATAGTTCATAGCTTAAATTTGGCCAAGGTAAAAGCACATTTGTTAAATATTTACCATCACACCACTGACTCCACAACATTACACTTTTAGTTCTTTGCCTACCTTGCAACATTGTCCTGATCTTTCAACCAGTGACCCAGGGCTATCAGTTCTTGGACCTGTTCTCTCTCTCTCGCTCTCTCTCTCTCTCTCTCTTTAGCTATACTCACTCTCCAGTGGATCTCATCCAGGTTCATAGTTGTTAATGACTACAAAACTTATGTCTACTCTTTGTTGACTACAGAATGTTCATCACTAGCTTTGACTGTTCTGCAGAATCTCAAATTTCATCTATCCACTGGCCTTGGCATCTTCACACCAGTGTCTAACCAAGCATTTCAAACTTAATATTCCAGAAGCAAAGTATGTGAAAGTGACTGTTGTTCAGTCATGTCCAACTCTTTGTGATCCCATGGAGTATACAGTCTGCAGAATTCTCTAGGCTAGAATACTGGAGTGGGTAGCCTTTCCCTTCTCCAGGGAATTTTCCCAACCCAGGGATTGAACCCAGGTCTCCCACATTGCAGGCAGATTCTTTACCCCTGAGCCACAAGGGAAGTCCAAGAATACTGGAGTGGGTACCCCACCCTTCTCCAGGGAATCTTCTCGACCCAGGAATCAAACCAGGATCTCCTGCTTTGCAGGCAGATTCTTTACCAGCTGAGCTACTAGGGAAGCCAAACTCTCTCTCAAATATGCCTCTCCATGAGTCCTTCCCATGTCCCTGGCCAAAATCTTGGCATGGTCTTGACCCTTTTCTGATCCTACACCCGACACCTAATCCATCAGCAACTCTTTCTACTTTCAAAATACACTCTGAATCTACCATCTCCACTGCTGTTTCCCTAGTTTAAAGTACTATAATTTCTTATTTTTAAAAATTCAATAGCCTCCTAACTAGTATCCCTATTCCAACCTTGCCAGCATTAATTCCCATGGCCTTCTGTTTCATTCAGTGCAAAATCCAAAGTGATCCCAATCATATCCAGTGTAAACTTTCGCTATCTGTCTAACCTTGTTAACCAGTCACTGGCCTCTCTTTCCCTAGAATCTAGACACATTCATCTCTTTACTATTCCTCTATGTTCTAAGAATCTTTAAGAGCCTTTGCTTTTCTATCAGGCTACAATATTCATTGCTTGGATGTCTGCAGGGCTCATTTCCTTCAGTTCTTTACTCAGACGTCACCTGATCAGAAAAGACTGCCATGATCACCCCCCAAATACTTTTATTTCCTTTTATAGTCTTTATCATAGTGTGCCTTAATATTACTTTTATGTGTTTAGTGTGATTCCCTCCTTTGGAATTTAAGCTCCAAGAAGGAAGAGACTTGGATGGCTTTGCTTACTGCTGATTCCTCAGCTTTTAGAACCATGCCTTGCACTTAGCAATATTTACTGAGTCAGTGATGACTAAAATGCTTTTTGTGTAGTTGTTTACTTTTGTTGGGATATAAGCTTTAGCTCCATGAAAGGCTACCAAAAGATTATATACTTAATAAATTCTCAGAAGCTATTGATAAACCCCTTGATATCCTTACCCAATATTCCCAACAGAATCAAACTCAACATGTCAAAAATGAACTCATCATTCTATCCACTGGAACAGCAGGAATGGTCCAGAACTGTTCAGAAGACTGTGGTCACTGTGAATTTCCCAGCGACTTTTGGTTGCCTACTCAATAATCATGCCTCCCTTCTTCTTTCTGAAAGAAAAACATTTTTTTTCCTGACATTCACTCCTTCTCAACATGTTTTAGATGATACAAATTAAGTTGTCTTAGCCAACATGATTTGTCAGTAATTGATTTGAAAGAAGCATGTGATCTAATTTTAGCCTGTGAAATGTAAGAGGTAGTCTGTTCAGAGAAGGAGATTTCTGAAAGATGTTTCTATACACATATAAAGACAGTTCTTCTTCCTCTGATGGTCAGGTCTTACCTGCATTTGATGCCTGAAACTACAGCAGGTGACTTGTGATCACAAGATAGCTGGCAGAGGACAAAGCTGATATCCTAGCTTTAGCAGAGAGAAAAATGAAAAGAACTTGGCTCTTTGATAATATTGGTGAGATACTTAATTAACCAAACCCAGGATACCCTGAATACAAAAGCAGAGTATTTTTCTGCTTATGTGAGATAACAAATTTTCCGTATTGTTTAAATGAATTAAGGCAGAGTTTTCAGTTACTTGCATTTGATGCCAGCTAAATACAAATCTTTTTTTCTGGCTTTCAGGATTCTTCACCTTATGTCTGTGTCCTCCCCCATCTATATCCTGTTTCAATACACTTCACTTTTGAGCCAAACTGGAAGGCTGCAATCTCTTTTAGGATACATTCTTTGATTTCCCATGACCATATCTTTGTATAGGCTGCCCCCCATTCCAGAAACACTCTCTGTTCATTTGTGCATATGAAAATCCTCAGGGCCCACTCATCTCAGAATGTATCTCTTCTGAAAGATTTTCTGATTTCTGAAATAAACCTTATCCTTCACTGTTTTGAATCCATGTTGTCATAATGAGGTCCTACTTCTCTCATGACATAGATTTGATCCCATTCTATAGTATTATATACAATTCTAAATCTTACCCCTACACTTACTCTTCTCTGTATGTATTAAGCACCTGACTGCCTTAGTCAAAAGGAATATGACTTGCCATCTGGTTCTACAAAGATTAAGTTATTAACCGCTGTAGTCACTGACCTACAATACAAAATAAGGCCCTCAGATAGTTAGACATATTTCAGGAGAAATTTTTATGAAACCAGATTCTTGCTTCTCAACTTACAGCTCTTAAGTTGTATTTTTTTTTTCTGTTGACATGACACAGAATTTTGCATATGCAGGAAATATTTCTTAAATTGAAGTTCTGAAAATATTTCTTTATCTCCAGTTATAACAAGTTAAATAATATATTCTTATAATTTGAAAGGCACCACACTTAAATCATTATCTTGTGCTCAAATCACTATTTAAAAATAAAGAATAGAAAAAAATGGGTATTTAATGATCAACATGTTTTGTTTTGTTTTTTTCTTTTTTGATTGGCAAATACATGCTACAGATAATGCAATACTTAGTTTTCACACATTTGCCCTAGCTAACCAGTTGGCCAAAGTAACTGTTTTATTGGCAGTGTATTTCTGCAATATATAGCAGACGCTTTAAAGAGATATAGGGAAGCTTGCCATACATGATGTCAAATTCTTCACTGAATTAAAAGGAGTGGGGAAAATATAGAAAAATGTATCAGTTCATAGTTAAACTTCTTATTCAGATTAAATGCCTCTGGTTTAATATATTTCAAACAGACTTGAGATTCTTTTCCTGCTATGGTTTTTTATTTTAAAAAATTGAACTAAGCAAGAGAGTGAAAGGCAGCGAGAGGCAGGAAAGGACTTGAGTGCCTAATGTATGCCACATACTATGTTAAGAACTTTGCGTACATTCTTTTATTTTAGCCCCAGAAAAATCATCTGAGGGAGATGATTTTAATCTCCAGTTTACCAAAGAGAAACTGGAAGCCCAGAATTCTGCCCATGAATACAGTTATTACATGATAGAATGAAGATTTAGAACCCAGGTAATTTATAAACTAGATATATTGGTAACTTAATAATATTTTGAACTAAAAGTCAAAAGCTACATTTAATAATATAGAATTTTTAAGATGTAAATTGAGGAACTAACAAGTTAGGATTAATAAATGAGACAAATGCCCATAAATAATATACTATAAAGAAAAATCCAATAAGACCATAAGGAATTCAGAACTGAAATGCTGAACTCTTTGAATTTAGATTTCCCTAAAGGAACTCCCTAAAGCATATTGGGCACCTACTGACCTGAGGAGTTCCTCTTTAAGTATCCTACAATTTTGCGTTTTCATACTGTTCATGGCGTTCTCAAGGCAAGAATACTGAAGTGGTTTGCCATTCCCTTCTCCAGTGGACCAGAGGTCAGTTTTCATTCAAATCCCAAAGAAAGGCAATGCCAAAGAATGCTCAAACTACTGCACAATTGCACTTATCTCACACGCTAGTAAAGTAATGCTCAAAATTCTCCAAGCCAGGCTTCAGCAGTACATGAACCGTGAACTTCCAGTTGTTCAAGCTGGTTTTAGAAAAGGCAGAAGAACCAGAGATCAAATGGCCAACATCCACTGGATCATGGATAAAGCAAGAGAGTTCTAGAAAAGCATCTATTTCTGCTTTATTTACCATGCCAAAGCCTTTGACTGTGTAGATCACAATAAACTGTGGAAAATTCTGAAAGAGATGGGAATAACAGACCACTTGACCTGCCTCTTCAGAAACCTATATGCAGGTCAGGAAGTAACAGTTAGAAGTGGACATGGAACAACAGACTGGTTCCAAATAGGAAAAGGAGTACGTCAAGGCTGTATATTGTCACCCTGCTTATTTAACTTATATGCAGAGTACATCATGAGAAACGCTGGACTGGAAGAAACACAAGCTGGAATCAAGATTGCTGGGAGAAATATCAATCACCTCAGATATGCAGATGACACCATCGTTATGGGAGAAAGTGAAGAGGAACTAAAAAGCCTCTTGATGAAAGTGAAAGTGGAGAGTGAAAAAGTTGGCTTAAAGCTCAACATTCAGAAAACTAAGATCATGGCATCTGGTCCCATCACTTCATGGGAAATAGATGGGGAAACAGTGGAAATACTGGCAGACTTTATTTTGGGGGGCTCCAAAATCACTGAAGATGGTGATTGCAACCATGAAATTAAAAGATGCTTACTCCTTGGAAGGAAAGTTATGACCAACATAGATAGCATATTGAAAAGCAGAGACATTATTTTGCCAACAAAGGACTGTCTCATCAAGGCTATGGTTTTTCTGGTAGTCATGTATGGATGTGAAAGTTGGACTGTGAAGAAAGCTGAGCGCTGAAGAATTGATGCTTTTGAACTGTGGTGTTGGAGAAGACTCTTGAGAGTCCCTTGGGCTGCAAGGAGATCCAACCAGTCCATTCTAAAGGAAATCAGCCCTGGGTGTTCTTTGGAAGGAATGATGCTAAAGGTAAAACTCCAGTACTTTAGCCACCTCATATGAAGAGTTGACTCACTGGAAAAGACGCTGATGCTGGGAGGGATTGGGGGCAGGAGGAGAAGGGGATGACAGAGGATGAGATGGCTGGATGGCATCACCGACTCGATGGACGTGAGTTTGAGTGAACTCCGGGAGCTGGTGATGGACAGGGAGGCTGGCGTGCTGTGATTCATGGGGTCGCAAAGAGTCGGACATGACTGAGAGACTGAACTGAACTGAACTGATCCCTAAATTTACTGAAGATGGAGAATCTGAAAAGAGAAAAAAATATGAGAAAAGAATTAATGAATTCAGATAGGAACCCCATTGAATTGAAGGTACCTAGGAGACATCCCAGCCTTATTTCAGTACCCTGTGGAGGAGGATGGAGAAGGAAATGGCAACCCACTCCAGTGTTCTTGCCTGGAGAATCCCAGGGACGGGGGACCCTGGTGGGCTGCCGTCTCTGGGGTCGCACAGAGTTGGACACGACTGAAGTGACTTAGCAGCAGCAGCGGTGGAGGAGGAAGGGCAGGAATCGATGCTCAGCTGGCACTCTGTGTCTTTGCTATTAAACTTGATATTCAACACCATACATTTGATACATCTTCAAGGATCTTTTTCCTCAGGAAATTATCTATATTTACAGCATTAATATACTCTGGCAGGCACAATAATCTCACATTTTTCTGGCATCATCTATCCTCAAGGGCCTCTAGGATTTTGTGCTAAAACGTTATTTCTCTTATGATTTTGCCTTTACTTGTTTAAACTGAGAGCATCTATCACAGGAGCTGATTCTGCTTGACAGCTCCCAGTTACTCAGTAGTCCTCTCACCATCACTGTGAAACTCAGGGATCTGCTTTCCCTTGGACTCACTCCTCTGCTGTAATATATCACAGGATTCTCCTCTGACCGTACATGCTGGGTGGAACTTGGGGATGCAAAATCTTCAGAGGTGAACTCTGTTCTCTGACTCTGTGTGTTAGTCAGTCTTACAATCAAGATTATTCCAGTACTGACACGTATTCTAGTTCTTGGGTGATCAGATATAAATAATAAAGGTTCAAGTGTTAACCAATGTCTGTTTCTGACATTTAAGTTTACACCTACTGTGCCCTGACAGTGAAATTTGCTTGTATCAAATTGCCATAATTTGGAAATATTCTTAATTGTGTTGAAGTTTACCTTTGCTCTAATGATGAAGAAAAGGTTTGTTAAGGAAATTAATAGAGGAAAACCATTGTGAACAGAATGCTTAAAGTATATAACTAATTCAGAGATGAAATTACTTTCAAGCAACCTTGAGTGCTTTAAAAGCATCATTTACATTTATAAGTAAATACCTATATGTAATAGGCTAATTACAATTGTTTTTATTTATTCATTGAGCCTATTTCCCAAAGCATTCTCTTAAACTATGCTCTCATATTCTATCATCTAGCTTCCTTGATAGTAAAACAAGAGGTTTTTTAAAATTACAATACTTTAGATTCTTCCCTAAATCTGCTTCCATCCAATCAATGAGGTTTGCCAAAAGTGAATTCACCAGCCAAGAAGCAACATCCCCAAATTAAAATGTCAAAAGCCCAATGCTGTAAGCTTCGACATGAAGAAATTTCTTCATCAACATGAAGAAGTTTTATAGCCTTGTTTGAAAAGAACAAATAAGCACTGAGTGCATATTATTTAAGCCAGAGGCTCAGAGCTTCCTCATGGGCCGTAGCACAGTGAGGGGAGCCATAGGCATGTAAAGCAAGCCTTTGAAGGAATCTTGTGCCTTTAGAGATAAAGGAGCAAACAGAAGAAGGACTTTCTCGAAGTGTCTCATTGTCTGACCATTGGTATTTCCATTTCTTATTTCATACTGCAAACACTAATGTATTTTTGTCTTGATGATTGCTGGTGCTGAAAGGCATCTCTTTCTGAATATTGTGTGGCTATGTTCCTCTCTCCAAATATGATTCTATTTCAGTCAGAAATTCTCCATATTTATCTACTTTGTATGAGATTGTTTGAAGAAAGAGCTTGAAAAACCATGTCTTTAGTTTTTGTCCTAGTAATTAGTGTGATGCCTTTAGTTTTTGTGTTTTAACTCTACAATGTAATTGTATATGACATTACTCATTGGTGTGTAGATTCACCGAATGAACTTTTCTACTAAAAATGGTTATTCATACTAATCTTTCTTTGCTCACATTTTTCTTTAATTCTACAAGGAAAATAGTTGCAAGCCAAAGACAGATGGGAAATAGAAAGGCATCTGGGGACAATAACTGACTGGCACACTAGGGTGAAATTAGAGGAAAGAGAAGGGGTCAGGCTTACACAGGGCTGAACAGCCATGTCTATGCCAAAATTAGCTCCAGTATCTACTAAACAACTGAGGAAGGCAATTCATTTGATGATGCTTGGTTTAAACTCTCTTCTATGTTACACCCACCATTGAGATCCCCTATACTGACTGGCTCAGAGACTTTCTGGTTCTGTTTCTCTAGAAAAAAACTTCTTATTACCTGCAGAATGTGGAGGCTTCCCAAGTGGCACTAATAGTAAAGATCCCACCTGCCAATGCAGGAGATATAAGAGATGTGGGTTTGAGCCCTGGGTAGGGAAGATCCCCTGGAGAAGGGCATGGCAACCCACTCCAGTTTTCTAGCCTGGAGAATCCCATGGATGGAGGAGCCTGTTGGGCTACAATCCATGGGGTCACAAACAGTTGAACAGAGGATATAGAGGAAGATTAGCTACCTGAAACACCAGGGTCAGGTTGACACCCTAGAGTAGTAACTGGTCTTCATCAGTTCAGTTCAGTCACTCATTCATGTCTGACTCTTTGCAACCCCATGGACTATAGCACACCAGGCTTCCCCGTCCACCACCAACTCCCAGAGCTTGCTCAAACTCATTTCCATCGAGGTGGTGATGCCATCAAACAATCTCATCCTCTGTCATCCCCTTCTCCTCCTGCCTTCAATCTTTCCCAGCATCAGAGTCTTTTCAAGTGAGTCAGTTCTTCACATCAGGTGGCCAAAGTATTGGAGCTTCAGCTTCAGCATCACTTCTTCCAATGAATAGTGAGGACTGATTTCCTTTAGGATGGATTGGTTGGATCTCCTTGCAGTTCAGGGGACTCTCAAGGGTCTTCTCCAACACCTCAGTTCAAAAGCATCAGTTCTTCAGCGCTCAGCTTTCTTTATGGTCCAACTCTCACATCCATACATGACTACTGGAAAAACCATAGCTTTGACTAGACAGCCCTTGGTCAGCAAAGTAATCTCTCTGCTTTTTAATATGCTGTCTAGGTTTGCACAGCTTTTCTTCCAAGAAGAAAGCACCTTTTAATTTCATTTAGTATTGCCCTTCTTGGGAATTAGGATGAGGATTGAACTTTTCTAGCCCTTTTGCCACTACTGAGTCTTCCAAATTTGCTGGCATATTGAATGCAGCACTCTGATAGCATCATCTCAGGATTTTCAATAGCTCTGCTAGAATTCCATCACCTCCACTAGCTTTGATGACAGCAGGGCTTCCTAAGGCCCACTTGACTTCACACTCCAGAATGTCTGACCCCATGTGTGTGTGTTTCTGTACATGTATAGGAAAAATAGAGGGAGGAAAGGTGAGTATGTAGTCAGGTGGAAAACAGTGAGGAGTCAGTATAACAAGCTAAGAAAATTGTTTTATCCTGAATAATATGATCATTAAGAGATTTTAAGCATGAGGGTTTCACAATTAATTTTACACTGTAAGTTTTCCACTGCAACAACAATTTGGATGGAGAGTAAATTGGAGGGGTCAAAACCAGAAGCACATAAGTCAAGTTGGAAACTATCTCTGTAATCCAGTCAATGAATGCTATATTCACTAGCTAAAATCATCATAGGAATGGAGAAAATGTAATAAACTGAAGATATACTAGAATGTCAGATTATATATGAAATACTAAATAAAAAGCAGGGTTCTACATGACTCACTAATTCTGTGATAAGGAGGATGACTTCATTTTTATTTGTTTGAAAATAAAGAATGGAAACACAGGATGGAGGTTGGTAAAGATAGGAGGTGAATTTTAGATATTCTGTCTCTGAGGTACCCACAAGTCTTACAAGTAAAAAGATATTCAGTAGCAGTTGGATACATGGTAAATAGATTGGGCTTTTCAACACCCAAATAAATGATAAAAAGGAAAAAATTATATAAAGAATAATTTAGAAAAACTTCCCATATCTTCTAATCTCATTTATACCTGACTTTACATAATATTTATAAACTAATGGTTCTGAATACATAACTTTGGCTCTAATCCTTATAATCCACCTGAGTTGAATCCATGCTCAGCTGTTTTCTAGGCAATAGTACCTTGACATCTAAAGACATACTAAGCCTTATCCTTTATTTATCCTGGTTAATAGATTGATCACTCCTTAGTTTCCAAGGCAGAAACCTCATTTCATTTCAACAACTCCTGTTCTCTCACTCATTGTATCAAATCAATTATCAATTCCTTTCAATATTAATCAAGTAAATATTTCTGGAACCTATTCTACCCATTCTATCCTCACTGCTAATTCCTTGTCCAGACTCATATAATAACCTTCAGTCCATCTATTGCACTGGCCCAGAAGAGACATGATAATATCATGGTTCCAATATGGCTTTAGCATCAGGTGCCCACAGAATACTCAAGGCAGTAAAGTGCTTCTATGCAGTGAGCATTCTGAAGTATCTAGGATTAGATGCTAAAAAAATATATGTATTGAAAACCCAATAATTATGTTTGCAAAAAACGTAGAGGCATAGATTGATATAGTAATGCATTCTTATGTTTAAATGTGGGAAAGCACATGTGCACATGTAGGGGTTTGACCTTAGCTCACTTAAATTGACATCAGATCAGTTCAGTTCAGTTCAGTCACCCAGTCGTGTCTGACTCTGCAACCCCATGAATTGCAGCACACCAGGCCTCCCTGTCTATCACCAGCTCCTGGAGTTCACCCAAACTCATGTCCATCGAGTCAGTGATCCCATCCAGCCATCTCATCCTCTGTCATCCCCTTCTCCTCCTGCCACCAATCCCTCCCAGCATCAGAGTCACAATTCATATAATGGCATGCATCTTAAAGCCAGTCACAGTGCACATAAATAATTATTTGATCTCTATGAGAAGGAAATGGCAACCCATTCCAGTATTCTTGCCTGAAGAATCCCATGGACAGAGGAGCTTGGTGGGCTATAGTCTATAGGGTCACACAGAGTTGGACACAGCTGAATGGACTTAGCATGCACCTGATTGGTCATTCCTTTTGTGTTCATTTCAGAAGCATAATCTAACACATTCTGACTATGTTTTCATATACAGCTACATCTGCCCATTTAATGGCAATACAATTATTTTTTTAAAAGTAGTCAGTGGTATCCAAAATAATAGACAGTTGGGGCCAAATGAAAAAGGAAGAGAATATCACAGCCTTTTAAAATGCTGGTTTCAAAATGCATCATCACCATGGTACATCTGAATGTCAACAGTCTATATTATGGTTTCTTTAGTGTTAGTGTTAGTGTTAATCGCTCAGTCGTGCCCGACTCTCTGAGACCCCATGGACTGCAGCCCTCTGTCCATGAGATTTTCCAGGCAAGGATACTGGAGTGGGTTGCCATTTCCTTCTCCAGGGGATCTTCCCAACCCAGGAATAGAACCTGGGTCTCCTGCACTGCAGGCAGATTCTTTACCAACTGAGCTATGGTTTCTTTATTGGCCCTAAGAAGAGGAACTAAGATGAAAGTGAAAGAGAAGAGTGAAAAAGTTGGCTTAAAGCTCAACATTCAGAAAATGAAGATCATGGCATCTGGTCCCATCACTTCATGGGAAATAGATGGGAAAACAGTGGAAATAGTGACAGACTTTATTTTGGGGGGCTCCAAAATCACTGCAGATGGTGACTGCAGCCATGAAATTAAAAGATGCTTACTCCTTGGAAGAAAAGTTAAGACCAACCTAGATAGCATATTCAAAAGCAGAGACATTACCTTGCCGACTAAGGTCCGTCTAGTCAAGGCTATGGTTTTTCCTGTGGTCATGTATGGATGTGAAAGTTGGACTGTGAAGAAAGCTGAGCACCAAAGAATTGATGGTTTTGAACTGTGGTGTTGGAGAAGACTCTTGAGAATCCCGTGGACTGCAAGGAGATCCAACCAGTCCATTCTAAAGGAAATCAGCCCTGGGTGTTCTTTGGAAGGAATGATGCTAAAGCTAAAACTCCAGTACTTTGGCCACCTCATGCAAAGAGTTTACTCATTGGAAAAGATTCTGATGCTGGGAGGGATTGCGGGCAGGAGGAAAAAGGGACGACAGCGGATGAGATGGCTGGATGGTATCACTGACTCAATGGACATGAGTTTGAGTGAACTCCAGGAGTTGGTGATGGACAGGGAGGCCCGGTGTGCTGCAATTCATGGGGTCTCAGAGTCGGACACAACTAAGTGACTGAACTGAAGCTAGATATCAATATCAGTTTCTCAGTGATGTGTTATCTTTTAAATTATTTTACTTTCAGGTAAATTATTGAACATAGATACCCTTGCATGTAGACTGTAAATGGCAATAAATAACTAGGACATCAAAAAGCTTAAGTTACTTACAGTAAGTTTACAGTACAACCCACCAAATGTCCATTACCCACATTTTTCTTTATAGACATTCCTTTGGAGTCTATTCTAGAATTCATGCTGATAATGAGTTTTTGAGCACTAATTTTATATGACACAGGGTCATATTTGAAAATTTTTTATCAAAATAACAGGAGATGTAATCTTAAATACACTTCATCGATACAGCTGTCTTTAGTCTCTGGGGATAAATAGTGACAAATGAGGCTTAGTTTTTGATTTGTGTAGCTGCTGCTAAAACAAGAGTGGGTGTTTTAATGGAGCTCTTAAGTGGATAATAGGCATGCAGTGAGGTATGATAATAAGCTCTATGTATGGTTTCAGGATTATATTTTTCTTGTGTTTCTGCACAAGAAAGTGTTTGCAATTTATAAAAGAATCAGAAGCCTATTTACATGGCCACTGGGATGTGTGCTAAATTTCCTTATGCATTTAAATATCCCTATTTTCACACCCACTACAACCATTATTTAGTTTGCAGATTCATTTAACTGTATAATGTGTTCTTATTAACTGCCAAAGAAATCACATCAAATTAGGTGTGGATTTTTATTATGTTAAAAAAAATAAAAATTAAACAGTAATGCAACATGCTCAAAATGTTTGAATCACAAAATGTGTATGAGGAGAACAAAAACTTTGGATAAAAATCTTTCATCCAAACCTTCACATTAATGAATTTAATGTTAATGTACTCCAATTACAGGAAAGCAGTAGCTGTGATTTTGGGGACTGGTTTGATGAAACTACTAGAGAATCTAGATTCTCTAATTACTGAAATGTGATAGACCACAGAAATGACTACAAATGGGATACAGGGAGCCACGGAATCATGACAAAGCAGCAGAAACTCCTGCTTTTGCAAATCTCAATGTAGTTGGTGTAGAAGGAAGAGTACTCAAAGGTACAAGGAAAAGCTATGGTTGGTACTCTGAAAATAACATATTCTGATATCCTAATAAAATCAACAATTGATTTCCTGCAAATAAGATAATGTGAAGGCAAATATACAGGCATTTTATTAATATGATGCCTTATATTTCCCACTATATGTACCTACAGAGGGTGGGAATATGATTTGATAGAAACAGCACAGACTTTGATGCAGACAAGTCTGGACTCCCATCCTACCTATGAAAATTTCTAGCTATAAAATGTGGGCAGATTATATACCATCTTTATTGTTGGCTTTCTTCTTTTTAAAGTTCTGATGAAATGGATGAACCTAGAGCTTATTATATAGAGTGAAGTCAGAAAGTAAAAGATAAATATTGTATTCTAATGCATATATTCAGAATCTAGAAAAATGGCACTGAAGAATTTATTTTCAGGGCAGCAATGGAGAAACAGACATAGAGAACAGACTTATGGTCATGGGGAGAAGGGAGGAGAGGGTGAGATGTATGGAAAGAGTAACATGGAAACTTACACTACCACATGTAAAATAGATAGCCAACGGGAATTTGCTGTATGGTTCTGGAAACTCAAACAGGGGCTCTGTATCAACCTAGAGAGGTGGGCTGGGGAGGGAGATGGGAGGGAGATTCAAAAGGGAGGGGATATATGTATAACTATGGCTGACTCGTGTTGAGGTCTGAGAGAAAACAACAAAATTCTGTAAAGCAATTACCCTTCAATTAAAAATAATTTTAAAAAAATAAAATAAAGTTTGATATGGGGGTGTACTTCTGATTCAGACGGTGAGCTCAATTCCCTTTATGATCCTATAGAGTCAAGATATTCTGAAGATGCTTCTAAATGCCACACAACTAGATATTGTATTTATGTAATATATGTTTTTAAAAGCATTACTGGACTCACAAGAAATTTTTTTAAATTTAATATCCTTCCCTAATTTTTTTTAAAATAGAACTAAAATCAAACGGTTTGGCCTTGACAATATCTGAATCAATCTTAGGGCCTTCCCTTTTCTTGAAAGATAGCACAAGTTCACAGACAAATAACTCTATGGTCCAGTGGAGCAGGGTTTAAGAAAGCCATCAATTTTCCTTCATTTCATTCTACAGTCTCTGTCTTCTTTAGTACAAACTGGCAGTGTCTGCTGGTATAATTCCATCTTGATTCTTGCCCTCTGTTGAGACAGTTGATAGTATCCATGGTCTTGTTGTTGTTTAGTCGCTGAGTTATGTCTGACACTTTTGCAACCCCGGGGACTATAGCCTGCCAGGCTCCTCTGTCTATGGGATTTCCCAGGCAAGAGCACTAGAGTGGGTTGCCATTTCCTTCTGCAGAGGATCGTTCCCATCCAAGTACTGAGCCCATGATTCTGCATCTTCTGCACCAGCAGGCAGATTCTTTACCACTGAGCCACTGGGAAGTCCATTCAAGGTTCATACCCACACTTAATCCCCTTATCAAAAAGTCATTCAGACACACCCTAGATGTTCTTATTTCTTGTAATATGAGCAGGCCAAGAATTTTCGAAGTCTCCAAGTTCTGTTCTTTTTTGCTAAATGATTTCATTTTCCATTTATCACTCTTCTGTCATATTTTAGTGTAAGTAGTGAGGAAGAACCAAGCCTTTCCTTCAATATTTTGCTTAGGAATCTCCTAGGCTAACAGTCCAACTTCATTGCTTGTAAATGATATCCTCCAGAAAACATTAAAACACAAATATAATTCAGCCAAGTGCTTCACTGCCTTAGCAGGGATTGCCTTTTCTCCACTGTCCAGGAATATATTCCTCATCTCAATCCAGTTCAGCTCAGTCACTCAGTCGTGTCTGACTCTGCAACGCCATGGACTGCAGCATGCCAGGTTTTCCTGTCCTTCACCGTCTCCCAGAGCTTTCTCAAACTCATGTCCATCAAGTCAGTGATGCCATCCAACCATGTCATCCTCTGTAGTTCCCTTCTCCTCCCTGCTTCAATCTTCCCCAGCATCAGAGTCTTTTCTAATGAATTCAGCCCTTTGCATTAGGTGGCCAAAGTATTGGAGCTTCAGCATCAGGATCAGTCCTTTCAGTGAATATTCAGGACTGATTTCCTTTAGGATTGACTGGTTTGATCTCCTTGCAGTCCAAGGGTCTCAAGAGTTGTCTCCAATGCCACAGTTCAAAGACCTCATCACAATGGCCTCTACCATTCATATTTCTACCAACATTCTGTACATCATTATTAATGCATTTTTAAAAGAAAATTGAATTTTGGCCACCTCATGCTCATTGGAAAAGACCCTGATGCTGGGAGGGATTGGGGGCAGGAGGAGAAGGGGATGACAGAGGATGAGATGGCTGGATGGGATCACCAACTCAATGGACATGAGTTTGGGTGAACTCCGGGAGATGGTGATGGATGGGAAGGCCTGGCGTGCTGCAGTTCATGGGGTCACAAAGAGTCGGACATGACTGAGCAACTGAACTGAACTGAACTGAAAGGAAGATTAGATCTTCCCCTACAGTTTTTTTCTTGTTCTGAGCCCTTCCCAGATTGCCTTTAAAAATCCCTTTACAGCAATGCTGAATTTTTCTGGTATGAACCTCAAAATTCTTCATCTAGTTCTAAAATCCACTTGCACATTTTTAGATATTTGTTAGAGTGGAACTGTACTTCTTGTAAATTTCTGTCTTAGCTCTGTCTCTCATTATGACAGCTCCACACTGATGACCTCATTCAAAATTAACCACTCCCTAAAGGCTCCACCTTTAAATACCATCACATTGGGGATTAGGAATTCACCATATGAATTCGGGGTGGGGAGACAAACACTCAATCCATAGCATTGCCTTAGTACTCTACCATAAACTTTATTAAACTGTACTGTTATTGCCTGTTCATTTATCTGTTGTTTTTTTTTAAATTAGGCTTCATAACAAGAATTTTGCCATTTTTATGGTTGTATTCCATGCATCTAGCATAGTGGTTGTTGACTCCAAGTAAATATTTATTGAATTGCAGAAGGAATTAATATGTAGGAACAGGAAGACATATTTCTCCTTTTTGTAACAGAATTTTTCAATATTTATTAATACTTCTCTAAAGGGTAGCAATTGCAATTTTATTATTTTACACATTTCCAATGAATTCAGTTATTTTCATTAATTTATAGTTTTTTATACTTTTTTTTTCCAGAGAAGTAGAGAAAAGAAAGAAGTTAGTATTAGTATATGCTGCTGCTATGTCACTTCAGTCGTGTCTGACTCTGTGCGACCCCATAGACGGCAGCCCACCAGGCTCCTCCTCCCCTGGGATTATCCAGGCAAGAACACTGGAGTGGGTTGCTATTTCCTTCTCCAATGCATGAAAGTGAAAAGTGAAAGTGAAGTCGTTCAGTCGTGTCCGACTCTTAGAGACCCCATGGACCACAGCCTACCAGGTTCCTCCGTCCATGGGATTTTCCAGGCAAGAGTACTGGAGTGGGGTACCGTATTAGTGTATAGATAAACTCAAATCAGGTACTGTCTCTTTCAGAAGTTAGTGCTGGCATTCAGATCAAAACATCCTAAAAATCAGCATTTGGTGCATAAAAATGATTCCTTAAAATGATCAGTATTATTATGGTTCTTTCTGTGATGTGATAGAAAAAAAGAACTCTATATTTTTAATAAAGAATTGTATAACTTCATGGGAAATGTGAATAATATAATTAGCTAAAGTCCATACAAGTGTTATTATTGGGGAAAAAAGTATTCTCTTTTTTCAAAAATGATCCACAAGACATTGAAAACACCATTTTCCAGAATCCATGTTTTTCTTTTACCCCATCTAAGATGTATTGAAGTGTTAAGGAACTGGCAAATAATTGTTTTATCATTCAATCTAAACTCTACCCAATGCACACTACATAAATTCAAGTCTGTTATCCTCATAGCATTTATTTCAAATTGATGTCAGTTTACTGATTCAAGAACATTTAATTGAATTTGTTGAGTAAAGGAGATGAAGCATTTCAGGGGAAATAGGAAATGACACTGATATTGATAAACTGTGGAGAATCAACTTACAGGTGCCTCCAAAGTATGACTTGGGAATAATTAGTTCCATTTTATTAATTTCTAATTCTGTCTTCTGCTTGTAGCACAAGCAGCATTATACCAATAATAAAAGATATACATAAAAATAAAATTTCTCCCACCTCACTAACAAATCCTTTGTTTTTACTTTTTATATGCTCTTGATCATAAGAAAACAAATTTTATGCATTTGAAAGTACAGTGTACACTTTAATTTTTTTGTACTTGACAGTATGTTATAAACATATGTTGCTATTCTTCACAACAGTACATTTTAATGGGTAGTTTATAGTCTACAAATTGATACTGTGCTATTTACTGAACCATTTCTCAGTTTCAGATATTAGGCTGCTTTCAGTTTTTCACTATTATAATTAAGTTAGCAATGAGTACTATTGCATATGATTTTTTCATTTTTCTTTCAAATAACATAGAGTCTCAACAATAGTAATAAGAGGTTCAAAAACTTTAAAATTTTCAAAAGTGAAAGTGACGTCACTCAGTCATGTCTGACTCTTTGCGACCTCATGGACTGTAGCCTATCAGGCTTCTCTGTCCATGGGATTTTCCAGGCAAGAGTGCTGGAGTGGATTGCCATTTCCTTCTCCAGGGGATCTTCCCGACCCAGGAATCGAACCTGGGTCTCCTGCATTGCAGGCAGATGCTTTACCGTCTGAGCCACCAGGGAACTATTTCAAACTTTTTGCTATTTGGTTTTCTCAAAAAATGACTATTAATTCATCCTCAGGGCAATGTGCATTAGTGCTGTAGTTTCAACACAAACTTGCACATATAAGCTAATTTACTAGTTGTAAAAAGATACATCATTTGATTTTACTTCTTTAACAAATACATTCAACTTTGTTCCCTATGTGATTATTGGTGTGTAGACTCATGATCCCCTTCTAGATTGCAGCTCCCTAAAATAAGGACTATTAAGAGCATGACAAGGTTTTAAGGGGAGCTGATACTCCTCTGAAGAAAAAGTCATCCTATCCCTCTTTTAGCCCCTTCCCAATTTCCTGGCTTATTCTTCAACTACGTCTGACAGGGATTTGTATTATACTTTATTCTTAGCACAAAATCACTAGCAATATTTTCTGATGTTGAAACATGGTACGTATCATTCTGCATTTCATCTTATAGAGGAAGTAGAGATACTAATTAAGATGAGGAGGTCATTTATTTATATTTATATTTATTTAACATAAGTTAAATAACTTAAAAATATGTTTATATTTATAAATATTTATAAATAAATATAAGGACCCCTGAATTTAAGAGTAGCACTGAGTTTATTCATAAGGTCACTATTTACTCTTTGATTCTAAGGGGACTTTTTAAATGTATTAAATTCTAATTTTGTAAAAAAAAAAAAAATAGCTACTTTGTTTCAAGTGCTTATTATGTGTCAGACATTTATATATGGGCTTCTCTGATAGGTCAGTTGGTAAAGAATCTGCCTGCAAATGCAGGAGACACCGGTTTGATTCTTGGGTGGGGAAGATCCCTGGAGAAGGGATAGACTAACCTCTCCAGTATTCTTGGGCTTCCCTGGTGGCTCAGCCAATAAAGAATCTGCCTGGAATGCGAGAGACCTGGATTTGATCCCTGTGTTGGGAAGACCCCCTGGAGAAGGGAAAGGCTACCCACTCCAGTCTTTTGGTCTGGAGAATTCCATGAACAATGTAGTTCATGGGATCGCAAAGAGTCGGATATGACTGATCAACTTTCACTAATATCTAATTTTGCCAACAGTCCTATTAAGTAAATGTCCATTATCTCTATTCTATGGATTAGGAAACTAGGAATCAGAGAAGTTACGTATCCTGTCTGGATCTGTGTTGTAAATGGCTAAGGTGAATTTCACATCCAATATTGTCTCTCCCTATAGCTATGATCTTTCACTTATACTGAGTCATTTGAAAGTGAAGTCACTCAGTCGTGTCCAGCTCTTTGCAACCCCATGGACACCAGGTTCCTCCGTCCATGGGATTTTCTAGGCAAGAGTACTGGAGTGGGTTGCCATTTCCTTCTCCAGGGAACTTCCCGACCCAGGGATCGAACCCAGGTCTCCCACATTGTAGACAGACGCTTTCTATCTGAGCCACCAGGGTAAGGGTAAGTATATTTTCTTCTTTAAACCTTAATTTTCTTTTACAAAGTACACTTTAACATTAGCATATTTTAAGACATGAATCAGTTATAACCCATGTAATCAAAACTCAATGAATTACTATTTCTGCTTAAAACCAAGAAATATTTCTTTCCATATAAATTTTCACCTGAATTTTAAAAATCCAGTATGAATTTTATAAAGGGCTTCCCTAGTTACTCATACAGTAAAGAATCTGCCTGCAATACAGAAGACCTGGGTTTGATCCCTGGGTCAGGAAGATCCCTGGAGAAGGGAATGGCTGTTCACTAGAGTGTTCTTGCCTGGACAATTCCGTGGACAGAAGAGCCTGGTGGACACGGGGCTGCAAATAGTTGGACACAACTGAGAGACTAACACACACATGAATAAAAAACACTTACAGGGCCTTATCTCCCACAGCTCTGTTATGTTACAGGCTATATGCCATTTTTGACCATGATTTTCACCTTCTTGCTCCTGTACCTTAGCCTACTACATCAGCAGACTTCAACAGCAGACTTCCTTCTTTAACTATTAGGAGCCTAATCCAAAGGATATCTTCCTTATGACAAATTTATTAATTATTTGAGTCAAAGTAACTTCTACCTCTTTGGAATAGCTGTATGACTTTGTTCTAGTCTCTTCTACTTCAGTTTTTTTATTCCATACAGAGTATAGAAAGAACATGGGCTTTGAAGTTGTACAGATGTGATTCAGTACTCTTCTCTAGTCTAAATTATATCACGTTTCTAAGATCAGAGTGCTAATTAACTACTGTAAGCTAAGTGCTTCAGTTGTGTCAGACTCTTGGCGACCCCATGGGCTGTAGCCCACCATGGGGTCCATTTTCCAGGCAAGAATACTGGAGTGGGTTGCCATTTCCTACTCCAGGGGATCTTCCCCACCCAGGGATAGAACCTGCATGTCTTATGTCTCCTGCATTGGCAGGTGGGTTCTTTACCACTAGCACCACCTATTGCTGTGTAACAAATAAACCCAAAACTCGGTGTCTTAATAAGGATTTTTTCTTGCTCTTTAGCCTATGAGTGAGCTACGTGGTTCTTCTGGTTTTGGCTCCACTTACTTATGTATCTTTAATGAGACTTGTATCAAGAAGGCAGCTTTACTGGTGTTGGCTGGGTTCTTTCATGTATTTGTTAGTTGGCAGGCAATAGATGATGTAGGGAAGTCTCAGTTAGGATAACTAGACTCTTTCCACATAATTTCTCACCCTCCATTAAGGTAGACTGAGCTTTCTCACATGGCAGAGCCAGTGCCAAGAGAGAGAAAGTGAGTATCTTTGAGCCTAAGCTGAGAAATGACAGTCACTTCTATCATAGTCTGTTGGCTAAGAACTAATCATAATAGAAGTTCAGATTCAAGTGGTGGGAAATAGAGTCCACCTCTTGAAGGGAGGAACTGCCAAAATCAGCATAATTGGAATACCTACATTTCAGAACTCATAAAATATTTGATTAAAATCCTTAGCAAATGCTTTAAATATATATTTATACTCAATACATGTTAAATTACATTTCTTTACACATCTCAGCCTGACAAATCCTGCACAAAGTAAGTCCACAAGAAACACCAAATGAATGGATTATAGAAACATATAATCTAGAAGACTTTCTGGAAAATAATTTTTTAATATTTCAATAAAATATGCAATTAAATACATTATTGCCTCAAAATTATATTTAACTCAAATTATATAAGATGTATAGCAAAATAAAAATTGATGCTAAAAGTCATGACAACTTTAACCATTTTCCTTTAAACTCCTATTTCCTAATTTATATTTTTATGTCATATAAAAAGTGGGAATTTTAAAAGGAGGTGTTTGATCATTTTCAATATATAATTTGTTCAGGACTATTATTTTTGGCAATAGATTTTCTTTTATGGGATCAAAATAGAGTATATAAATTCTGCATCACACGCTGGGAGAAAATCAGTGTGGCTACACACTTCTCATGCTTCAAGGATTTTTACCATAAGAGAAATCGGCAGGAACATAACACCTTCGAACTTCACTTCCTCAGCGTGTCTTGGATAGACATGGTGAGAATGCATTCTCGTGAGTTTTACTTGCTGGGATAAAGCACACATCATGTTTAGTAGCCAAACAGATAGGCTGACGTTATTATACTTACAGTTTTATAAATAGAAGCCACCTTATCTTGTCAGAGAGCTTTGAAACAATAATCTGAAAAAAAAAAAAACCCCAGCATTTCCAAGATAAAATTGAATATTTACATTTATGTATGTAGTAAAATTCAGGATTGGGATTTGAATCATATGAAAATCAATAAAATTTCATTCAATAAGAAAATGTAATTTGCTATAATGAAATTTCTCTAATTAATCTTCTGGTACAGATTCACATATTTCTACAGAACTCTGAGCAGGCACTTCAGTATTTCTAATGTTTTTGATTGGCTTTTTATTTTTCATAGTGTCAAAAGCAATTTTCATACATATAAGAAAAATGACTAAGTTTGAATGTGCTATATACAATATTTAAGCTTTTAAAAGTATTGTTTCACAGTTATGAAATGGTTCAAAAAACACAGACAACAATGTAGAATAATATAAAAATCATGTGCCTAGCACCTAGCTTTATCATATTCTCCCAGTATTTCATATTTGCTTTGGGATTTTCTCTAAAATCTTTCATTTTATCATTACCTTCATTTCTTCCCACAGATAATCTACTCTCAATAACTCAGTGTGTTTATTTATAGTTATGTTTTCTAATATTTCTATTTGTATTTATCTATAAACTATATACTACAATTTTGCAGAATTTTGAGCTATCTATCATGTTATAGGTATTATTTTTCAAATTGCTTTGTGATCTTTATCCATATTGATATATGTGTTGCTCTGGTTTGTTTATTTTGACTGCATTATTTTTGTAACATTCTGGTTTATGTCTATATGACACTATTTATTCTCCTGTGGATGGATACTGCAATTGTTTCTTATTTTTCCCCTTTCAAACAATTCTGCCAGAAAGTCTAGGACATATCTCCTTTTGCACACATGGAAGAGTTTCTCTGCTAAAAACAAACAAACAAACAAAAACCGGTGCTGAATTGTAGGGAATATGCTTCTTAGATATTACCAGTTCACAATTCATTTGCCATTGTTGAGAGTTCCCTTTCTCCAAATTTTTCTTTCAGTAATAAGTTATGTGCTTTCTTGTTATCATATAATGACATCTGCAATGTGTCTCTTGACTCAGACCTCAGTGTAGTACTCAACGATGGTAACTGCCAGATTCTTCATTAAGATCATGAATCCTGATTAAACCTTCCAGTTCCTGCACCATGGATCAAAGCAAGGAAGATGTTTATTTTGTGAGAGGAAGAAATCAAGAATGTTAAGAATGGGACCTCTCTCTGTTCCCATATAAAAGTTATGTATGATTTGTTAAAGGCAGACTATATCCAGATGAATGCTCTGAAAATAAGCATACAGATCTCACAGGGCATGGTTCTTGGTATTTTGCAGTCTGGGAATCAGTAGTTAAGCATTCTTACCTGTCTACTCCCAAATTCTCCTAGGAAGGCTATATATTGAGAAGCTTATTTTGTCTTTGGAAGGAGACACCTTTGGTATGTGTTGTGTTATACACCAGGAGCATCAAAATTTTGCCCTCCTCCCTCCATTGCCTAGAAAGGAGGCTTTCTAGGAGAATTTGGGAGTAGAGAGGAAAGAATGTTTAACTGCTGATAGTAGAGAGCTCACATACACATGAGTACTGATAGTTTTGCCTCCTGTTCTGATTTTGACCTTCTAGGTAGCATCAAGTTTGTCTGATATTATAATGATATATTTCAATGATATATCATTATACTGATATAATTATATATTAATCTCTTCAATTCCCAGTAGCCTCATTTATTCCAGGAGAAACAACTGGGAATCAGGAAAGGAAAGTATTTTTTTCAGCACAGCCAGAAACTAGCAAACCATGGACTGTAATACAGTGCTTCTGCTTAGAAAAGTATTGCTTCTCTTATATCATTCTTCCAAAATGACTCCCTTTAATTTAGGTTGTTCTCCTCTCAGACTTTACTGGCATTTGCTAGACAAAACTGAATTTTGTAATGAGTTCCTAGAAATAATATTGTGTAAATATGAGCTTTAGACTCAATGTTATATAGGTCCTCTGCATCTTATATTCTATCCCCTTTTGAGTCTTACAGCCACAGAATTCCATAGCAGGGGGAGACCTTCAAAAGTTGGTTCAACACTACTGACTTACAGATAAGAAAAATGTGAAAAATTAAACATAAAGGGATTGGTTTCCCAGTGTCACACTGCTAGCAAGTGGCAAAACCACTATCATACCTTTTCTAATTGTAACTGAAAAGGACAAAATAAAATTCAATGATAAAATTCTATTAATATCTGTTTCTCCAATCTAAGTATCCATCAGAAAAACTTATGAAAGAGAAATAAAGGGGTGCCTTCTCCATGTATGAATTGCATATACCTAGTCATGTATGGATGTGAGACTTGGACTGTGAAGAAAGCTGAGCACCGAAGAATTGATGCTTTTGAACTGTGGTGTTGGAGAAGACTCTTGAGAGTCCCTTGGACTGCAAGGAGATCCAACTAGTCCATTCTGAAGATCAGCCCTGGGATTTCTTTGAAGGGAATGATGCTGAAGCTGAAACTCCAGTACTTTGGCCACCTCATGTGAAGAGTTGACTCATTGGAAAAGACTCTGATGCTGGGAGGGATTGGGGGCAGGAGGAGAAGGGGACGACAGAGGAGGAGATGGCTGATGGCATCACCAACTCGATGGACGTGAGTTTGATTGAACTCCGGGAGTTGGCGATGGACAGGGAGGCCTGGCATGCTGCGATTCATGGAGTCACAAAGAGTCGGACAAAACTGAGTGACTGAACTGAACTGAACTGAAACCATGGACAGAGGAGCCTGGTGAGCAACAGTCCATGGGTTTGTGAAGAGTTGGACACAATCAAGCAGACATCCACATGTCATACGTTTTTAATTGAAGACAAAGCCAAATCTTTGGGTGTCCAACTTAGGCTGACTTAACACATTATAGTGCTTCACAAGGAAAGCCACCCAGCTGTGTTTTGCTCCCACTGCCTGTACGTGCTTTTCTCCTTTCACTTCCAACGCTTCATCATCACCCTGAAGGGGAAAAACCCTAACCCTATTGCCAGACACAATTTGTTTCTCATCTTGAATTAAGAATTCATTAATTGCTCACTAATAATTGACCTCTCCTATCTTTGTGACCCATTTTGGCTTGAACATATACTTGTCATAAACCTGAAGCCTTTTTTTTTTTTTTTTTTGCATCTTTTCAAGCATGTGTCTGTACCTTGGAATTATAGACGAATTCATCTTTCTTTCCTCAGTACATAGCAGATTAGGTGTTCTGTGACTATTTTTTAAGGAAGGAGAAAGAGAGAGAAGAAAGGAAAGAAGGATGGAGGCTGATAAATTGAAGCCAGACTATGGTAAGGGACAATAGCATTTCAGCAAGAGAATTGTTTTTAAGAGTGAAAGGAATTGTTCTGAAACGAGATGGTTCCCTTTCAGTGTTAAGTTTTTATTTGTATCCATTCTAACCCAAGCTAAGATTGTATATACATCCACAGAGAATAAAAAGGGCTCTGTGTTAATTGAAAGGTCTGTTTCACTAGACTCAGTAATGATTTGGGACCCAAATAACTCTCCTGTGGAACACTTCTTTTTACAACTGAACATAACATACTTCACAAGTGCAGAGGTACTTGCATATTGGCAGCAGTAATACTGGCTCATGCCAGCATAGATCACTGGACATGGTGCTGTTAAAATAAGTGCAGAACAGTTTTGGAGCAGCAGCTAGGAAATCCCTATTATAGTAGCAACCTTGGCTGTGACATCAGCAAATCTTGAGAGTAGATGGTTTTAAATAAATAATGGTGATAAAAGATGGTCTGATTCTAAGGCCAGTGAGAGGTATCTCTGCTTAGAGCAGAGATGTGTCATCTTGGAGCAGCATTTCTGTAGAATTTTTAAGGCTGGTGGTGGTGGAATCCTGAATCGGTTATCAGAAATTAATTGACTAATTAAACTTCTTTACAGATTCATCTATCATATATTTGCCTAGTGCCTTCCCTCTATGTTAAGTCAGAGTCCTAAGTGTTTGTAAGTGCTGGACACACACTAGAGGACAAAACATATGGATTTTCTGATTTCATGGAACTGAAATTTTAGAAGGAGGAGATAGGAAATAAACAAGTAGATTAGTAAATAGGTAATTTTAGATATTAGTATCCAGGATGGCTAACAAAGAAAGGAATCAAGAATGACGTCTAGGTTTTGGAGAATGGTTACGCCATTTACTGAAATGTAGTCATTTAAAAAAATTTTAGTGAGAAAAACCAAGTGTTTTCTTTTGAACAAGTAAAATTTGAGATGCTGCCTTGATATTAATGGAAATGTTGATTAAGCAGTGGAACATAGGAGTCTGGAGCTTGGTGTCCAGCCGTGAATTTTCCTCTGCAACAAGCATGGAATTAGGTATAGGAGCATTGATAGTGCAGCCTGGAACATTACATGTAGGCTGATGGCAGGTGGCTGCCTCAACTGGCTCATAATCCACATGTCCCCATCTCTTGGGTATGCCCGCATATGTTGGAGGATGGTTACTGTAAGAATAAAGGAGCTCGAGTTGTTGGAGGAGTGGATGGGAGCTTGAAGCAAGTAAGATTTGGGTGCTCATGTGGATGTGAGCTCATTGAAACTTACAAATTAGTGAGGAATAGCATGTTCCCATAATAGAAATACACACAGAATGCTATATAATTGTTTAATGAAGTGTCCCAATGGGATTACTTATTTTCACCGTATAATTCACAATTAACATGTATTAATGTCAACAGACTAGTGCTGTTAAATCAGTGGAGACAATGCGAATGTCAGGGTACTGGATTTGGAACAAAAGTGAGATCATCTTCCTTCAATGAATATCGTGTTGCCTCAGCTGCTGGGAGTCCTGCTGGCAGGCAGTCCACGGCTGCCATCATCTTCAGAGATGGCTTCAGCTGCAGAGAACCACAGGTCCCCAGTTCACATCCCTTCCCAGGGTGGCCCACACCCAGTGTGGAGAGTCCATGTAGGGAGCCCATGGAGAGAGCTTTGCCTGAAGAAGCCCTACCTGCCCTCACACTGGATGTTAGAGACTTCCCAGCCCAGGCATCAAACACGAGTCAAACCTCAGAGGTGACCTCAGCCCCAGCCATCACCTGATTGCAACTGCTTGAGAGACCCCAAGTATCACCCCTCAGGTGAGCAAAGAAATGAGCGCTATTATTTTAAGCCACTGTTTTAGGGTGGCTTGTTCACAGCTACAAATTATTGCTCTCATGATAAAATTACTTTAATTCTTTCAGTCTCAATCCCTCTATCTATGGTATGGGAGTAATTTTATTAAAACTCCCTGAACCTAACTCTTGAGCATATTGTGGAAATAACTTTAATAGTATGTAAACTTGCTTTAGAGGCATTAGAGGAGCAATATATTATAATTATCAACATAAATCATCATTAATTTAGAAGGAAATGTACAGAGTACCGAAAAAGCAGGGCTCCTAATTTCAAGGAGCAACGATATCACCTTTGAGTTCACAATCATTTATCCTAACCACACAAATATGGAAATTTTTAATTGTAAATTAAAGGGCCTGAACTGGGAGGGGGAAAACAGAAATCAAGAAGTGTACTTAAAAGCAATAATATAACATATACTTTTGCTTATCTGTCCCTTTCGTATAGCCCAGATCAGCAGGGTATTTTCCAATATACTTGCAGAAGGTCCATTCTAGCTTTAAGCACAGAAACTCAGTATGTAACAATTCCCTCTTTTACACCCACTAAACACTGCCCACCCTTTCACGCCCCCTCAACCCCCTACCCCTGCCATCTTCTCTTAATTCTCTCTTCTGTACACTTTGAATTCCTATACAGTGAAAGTCGCTCAGTCGTGTCTCACTCTTTGTGACCCCATGGGCTATACAGTCCATGGAATTCTCCAGGCCAGAATACTGGAGTGGGTAGCTTTTCCCTTATCCAGGGGATCTTCCACAACTCAGGGATCAAACTCAGGTCTCCGGCATCAAAGGAAGATTCTTTATCAGCTAAGCCACAAGGGAAGCCCAAGAATACTGGAGTGGGTAGCTTGTCCCTTCTCCAGCAGATCTTCCTGACCCAGGAATCAAACCAGGGTCTCCTGTATTGCAGGCAGATTCTTTACCAAATGAGCTATCATGGAAGCCCTTTATCTCCAACTAAATATGTGTCTTTAAAGAAACAAATCCAGAGTTTTTTTCCCTAAGAGTAACCATCACAGCACTTTGCAAATATTAGAAGATACTTAGTACATATTTTCAGAATAGATAAAATAAAAACAATAGCACAAATATAATTTGAAAGATAATAAAGGATCAATGATTACTTACTACTAAGATTCTTTTTTATTGAAAATTCAACTACCAATTTAACCTATTTCTTTTCCTTTTTGAGCTTCTAGACTCCAAGATCTTCCATTAGTCATTAGTGAAGTCACTTCAGTTGTGTTCGACTCATTGCGACCCTGTGGACTGTAACCCACCAGACTCCTCTGTCCATGGGATTCTCCAGGCAAGAATACTGGAGTAGGTTGTCCTTTCCTTCTTCAAAGGATCTTTCCAACCCAGGGATCAAACCCAGGTCTCTTAAATCTTCTGTATTGGCAAATGGGTTCTTTACCACTAGCACCACCTGGGAAACCCTGCCAAAGAGTCCAGTTCTCCCCTCTGACCCTATGCCTTTCCAGGCACATTTTGATATTGCATTTCCTGAGCCCCTTGTGGAAACCCACTCCAGTATTCTTACCTGAAGAATCCCATGGTCAGAGAACCCTGGAGGGCTATATGGTCCATAGGGTCTCAAAGAGTTAGACACAACTGAAGTGACTTGGCATGCATAGCTTGCATGCATCGTAATAAATAGTTGTGGTGAATTGTGAGTATAGGTGGTATGTGTCAGTTTTGATGAAGTATTTTAAATTCTGTTTCTTGTCCCTTCCAGAGCTCTTGTTCCCTCTAGCAGGGATCCACAGGATTCTAGGTCATGGCTGCTTCCTTACTGACTATGAAAAGCAGAAATGTCTCCTGCCTCTGCAATGGATATATAGCATGAACAAGAAATAAACCATTGTTGCTTTTAAGGCTGCTGCTGCTGCTGCTGCTGCTGCTGCTGCTAAGTCATGCCAGTCGTGTCCGACTCTATGCAACCCCAGAGACGGAAGCCCACCAGGCTCCCCCGTCCCTGGGATTCTCCAGGCAAGAACACTGGACTGGATAGCCATTCCCTTCTCCAGAATATCTTCCTGACCCAGGAATTGAATCCAGGTCTCCTACATTGCAGACAGATTCTTTACCTTCTGAGCCACAGGGAATTCCCCTAAAATAGCCTATAGTATTTCAAATTTTATCTGGTATTATCTTAGGTGGGTTCCCCAAAGAGTAGACTGAAACAGAGATTTGTGTGCAGAAAGTTTATTTGGGAGCGCTGTCCAGAACACCCGTGCCCTAGTGCAGAAAACAGAATTGGCCAGCGGGAGAAGCCACACCATGGTGCAGTCACAAGGCTTCGGCTCATGGCCTGAGAAGCTGTTGCGATGGCCCTTTATAGTTATCCTGGTTGAAGCAAAGGGGCTTTTGTGTCCCTGCACCAACCAGTCACTGGAAGAGGAGATTAACTTCAGCCAGGCAGCTTCCTTCCGTGGAGAGCCATGTTAGGGAAGAGGCTCAGCTGTGAGCCATCTGCAACCAGCTCTCCTGGGAACTGGAGGGTCTCATGCCTTGGTCCCAAGGGGGGATTCTGTGTGGTGTGGATCAGCAGCCATTATAAGAGGAGTATAAATTTCTAATAAACTTATAGGAAGGCTGTACCAGGTAATCTTCTACACTTGGACTGCTGATTCCCTATCTCCACCTGTCGAAGGCATATTTTTCCTTAAGGATTCAGCTCAAATGCTATCTAGGAAAACCTCCAAGGATGTACCTCTTGATTATGTTCCCAGCTTTGATTTTTTTCTTTTTGTGGACTCCTGGGCACCTGCACCAATCCTATGTTACATGCTTACCTCATATGAGGAAAAGGTCCTTTAAGTAAATGACTCAGGTTGCTTCTCAAACAAGGCATAGAGAAACTAAGGTGGAGGATGGTGGGGCAGGGGGAATAAGAGGAGGAATTCCGATGGGACACTCCACTCTAGTGCCATGTGTTTTTTTTGGCACAGAGGACATTACACCTGTGAGTCTCGGAGGATCTTCTTGACCTACGCTGTGTCTTGTAAGCTATATTCTTCTCTCTTTTCACCATATTGTATCCTTTCTCCAGTATTATTCTTAACATTCTAGTCAAGGATTATTTAAATATTCCATTCTTGACTTGACCTTCTTTCAGAGCTTTAAAAGGAGCAGATCATTCCCATTCCCTCTCAGGCTTTCTGTCGCCATTGCCCACCCCAGACTCCATCCCCATACACAACTGAATCCTGAATGGTGGTTGTCCTTACTGACGTATTTCTTGGAAGGAGAGGGATATGTCAGAGAATAAAGGTCTGGGCTGTAAGAGACTGTTATTTTCCAAGTAAAGATCTCTGCTACATAGCCAACCTCTGATAATCTGTTTGAATTTTTATTTCACCAGAAAGCAATTTCTTTATATTTTGAAATCATTCATACATATATTTTATTTCCTCAATAGACTTATTTGAGATAAAGAGTAAATTTAAGAAAATCATTAGAAGCCTTAATTTCCCCATTTGAAAAATGTGTGGTTATAATTCTTCAAAGGCCCTTCTATGAGCAGAAGCTGCTGATTTTATGAGTCAGCCTAAAATGATAGGATGTCACAATTCTAGAAGAGTTGAGAATACCTTATCTCTGGTTTCCATATTAGTTTGCTGGCAGAAATGCTGGCTACACTTTTTGTTACTGTCAAGTAAAATAACTGCTCTGGAATAGAGGGCAAGAATAACGCAAAGAAAGTAAAACAAAGAAATTTCGCAACAGCCATCATCAGGAACTCAGGAGTGATTCGACTTACAGCAGCTTGAAATTTTAAGAGAAAAACAGAAAATGCAATCTGCCTTTTCATTAACTTTCTGCTTCTTCTTTAAACAAGCACACTTTATCTCCCCAAATATTTTCCCCTAAAAAGAAAACACATTGCACAGCTTGACCTGTAATTTAAATCACAATTAAGTTTCCAGTTAGGATATATCTTCATCATAAATCTGCTCTAAATTCCCCAGTGTATAGTTAAATTCCCTTATCCTCTTAAACAGCATGACCCCCCATTTTAATTCCCCTAGACATAAAATGCTGAATTATAGCTTATTTATGAGCTTCATAAATAAGACTAATTTGATTGCCATTTGCAGACAAATTCTCACCAGGTTATTACACTCCTAGATCTCATTAACTACTAAAAAATATACAAAATAAAAATTATTCTAAATTAGTCTTCCAAGAATTGCTGGCAACATTTTTTTGTACAAAAAGATCCCACCAACCAACCCTAACAGGAGCAGTTCTTCCTGTTGTACCTGCTCAAGACTTCTACCTATACTAAATCCAATCTACTTTTTAGGAATATTTACAAGAAGGAAATGGAAACCCACTCCAGAATTCTTGCCTGGAAAATCCCATGGACGGAGGAGCCTGGTGGGCTACAGTCCATGGGGTTGCAAAGAGTCAGACACGACCGAGCAACTTAACTTAACCCTTTAGCCTGTTACAGCATTTACTCCTAGTGGAACATTGCTACTTCACTAAGAATTCATTCCCTGTGAGCAGTGTTTAAAATGCTTCAGCTTTTGTTCTTGACCTAAGCCTGAGTACCCACTGTAAGTCTAAGCATGACTGAGAATGCCCAAGCATCTGGTGAAATAGGCCAGCTGGGGTTTCTATGACTTGAGGGCTTCAGCAATCACATGGAAAGAACAATTATTTGAGGCATTGAGACTGATAGCTACTACTAAGTCAGAATAAGAGTGCTGTAAAAAGTTACACTTTACAATCAATAAAATAAGAACTGATATCCACCACAGTATAAGCTCTGTAAGGCAGAACTTCTTGCTGTTCTGCTCACTGATATTGTGAGCACTCAAGCATTTGCTGAATAACGGATGGACTTTAGTCCTAGTGCTACTCTAATCTTTAGTTCTATGATCCACCTTCTTTGTCTATAAAACAGAGATGATAATAATATGGAATTGTTGAATAACATGAAGTAACTTAACAAAAGTATATTAGGATTTTTTTTTTTCAAGCAACTACCCACAGATTGGGAGAGGAGATATTGAAATGGCTTGGTGGCTGAAGCCATAAATAGCTGAAATGGCTTCAGCTATTCCAGCATTAGTAGAAGCTTGTTTTTATTTTACAGGTCAAAAGAGCAAGGACAGGGAAGAGACTTGGTGACATGGTCTTCCTTGTCCAGTGACAAAGGACATAAATAGAACTTGATCTGGATTTCTGAAGACCCCTGAACTCTACTGTGAATGTCCCATAAAAGCTGATGTTTTGAAGGGAAATGCCCTCAAACTCTTACAAATATATTGATGTTACACTGCCCTGGTCTGTAGTCCCTTAGGAGCCCAAGGGCAAGATCCCACCCTTATGACAATGAGTGGGATTTGAGGAAAATGGAGTAGAGGAAGGGTGGAGACTGAAAGGTAATAAACCAGAGATTTCCTGTCTGCCATGTACTGGATGTGCAACAGAAGTAGGGTAGAAGTCAGTGTTTGGAAACAAGGTGGGAATGAGAAAAGGAAAAGAGATGGTAATCAAGGTAATTTCTAAGTTTCTGTGCATGTTAGTGTTTGAGTTATCACACAAATCTCTAGGAATTTAAGTAAGGGCAAAAATAACAATAAAACAACCACCAACATTCATTTGAAAAATCTGAAAAACAGAGAATGAGTATTCTCTGATTTAGAAAAAACAACCACCTTAATAATCTTTACATGTTCATGTAGTAGTTCATGCATTTGATAAACATTTATGGAGAACAACTCTGTGTCAAGAACTGCACTGGAGGCAAGGTTTACAGACCCTGATAAGCTAAGACCACTGACATGGTGCTCACAGTGGGGAGAGACAACTATATAATGAATAAACAGAACACCATGTAACGTAAGTCTGTGTGTATAACAAAGGAGTGGGAAGAAGGGTGTGATTATACCTGGACTGAAGCTAGAGATGTGGTTATACCTGAATTGTATTCTTTCAACCTGAAACTTAAGCTATTCCAGCATTAGTAGAAGCTTGTTTTTATTTTACAGGTCAACAGAGAAAGGACAAGGAAAAGTATATGGCTGAGAGCTCTGAGAAGCCAGCAGCTGTTAATGCTCATTCCATGGCAGATTCCTTATGAATGTCACAGTGGCCACTGGTTGTAGTTGTTGTTCAGTTGCTCAGTCGTATCCAACTCTTTGTGACCCCATGGACTGCAGCAGACCAGGCTTCCCTATCTTCACCACCTCCTGGAGGTTGCTCAAACTCATGTCCATTGAATCGATGATGCTATCCAACCATCTCATCCTCTATCATCCCCTTCTCCTCCTGCCCTCAATCTTTCCCAGCATCAGGATCTTCCCCAGTGAGTCTGCTCTTTGAATCAGGTGGCCAAAGTACTGGAGCTCAGCATCAGTCCTTCCAATGAATATTCAGGGTTGTTTTCCTTTAGGATTGACTGGTTTGATCTCCTTGCTGTCAAGGGACCCTCAAGAGTCTTCCCAGCACCACAGTTTGAAAGCATCAATTCTTTGGTGCTCAGTCTTTGTTATGGTCTAACTCTTACATCTGTACATGACTACTGGAAAAACTATAGCTTTGACTATACAGACTGTTGTAGGCAAAGTCATATCTCTGCTTTATAATACTCTGTCTAGGTTTGTCATACATTTTCTTCCAAGGAGCAAATGTCTTTTAATTTCATGGCTACAGTCACCATCTGCAATGATTTTGGAGCCCAGGAAAATAAAATCTGCCACTGTTTCCATTTTTTCCCCATCTATTTTCCATGAAGTGATGGGACCAGATGCCATGATCTTCATTTTCTGAATGTTGTTTTAAGCCAGCTTTTTCACTTTGCTCTTTCACTCTCCCCAAGAGTTTCTTTAGTTCTTCACTTTCTGCCACTAGGGAGGTGTCATCTGCATCTTTGAGATTATTGATATTTCTCCCAGCAATCTTGATTCCAGCTTGTGATTCATCCAGCCTGGCATTTTGCATGATGTGTTCTGCATACAAGCTAAATAAAAAGAGTGACAATATACAGCCTTAACATATATCTTCCCAATTTTGAACCAGTCCATTGTTCCATGTCCAGTTCTAACTGCTGCTTCTTGACCTGAATACAAGTTTCTCAGGAAGCAGGTAAGGTGGTCTGGTATGCTCATCTTTTTAAGAATTTTCTACAGTTTGTTGTGATCCACACAGTCAAAGGCTTTAGCAGAAATAGATGTTTTTTTTCTGGAATTGTCTTGCTTTTTCTATCATCCAGTGGGTTTTGGCAATTTGATCTCTGGTTCCTCTGCTATTTCTAAATCCAGCTTCTACATCTGGATGTTCTCAGTTCACGTACTATTGAGGCCTATCTTGAAGGATTTTGAGAATCACCTTCCCAGCATGAGAAATGAATGCAACTGTTGGGTGATCTGAACATTCTTTGGTGTTACCCTTCTTAGGGATTGGAATGAAAACTGACTTTTTCCAGTCCTGTGGCCACTGCTGAGTTTTCCAAATTTGCTGGCATAATGAGTACAGCACTTAAGCAGCATCTTCTTTTAGCATTTGAAATAGGTGGTTACTGGTGGCATCACACAAATAGAACACTGCTACTGGTGTAAAAAATTTTTCAATATCAGATCAATGAACTAATCACCACCATTAGCTTGTTGAATCTTATAATGTGAATAGTTTATTGATTATGCTGTATATTTCAACATTTTCCAAGTCCTTTGACTTTTTAAATCTATTCTTTTCCTTTACCTTAATCAGAAAGCAGCAAATGAATCTCCTAAATTTATTCATATTCAACCAATATTGTGCTAGGTACTGAGGAATGTCAGAAGATATGTCACAGTAGGAATACAGGTTAGAAGTAAAGTCTAGATAAAAGGTTAAGGGATTACGTAAGAATCTGAAAATAATTCTCCCAGAAATGGATCAAATTCAGGGTTTAAAATATAAGTAGAAATACACAAGGGAGTAGACACTGAAAAGATGTAAAGATGTAGAAGAGAACACTAATATTTCAAAATTGATAACAAATTTTTCAAGATGGCACATAAAATGTTCCATAATCTGGCTTATCCTACACTAAATCTTGCTACTTCTTGCCTCTTACACTGTGTTTATCTTCCATGTCCTTGCTTGTGCAATATATTATTTATAATGCCTTTCATTCTTCCTCTGGTTAATTTCTTTATGCATGTCATCTCTATTCATCTATGGACCCTTAGGGGACAGGCCCACATCTTATCCATGTTTGTATTCCAGAACATAGATTCTTAGAATAAGGTAGGCATTCTATAAATGTCCATTGAATTCATCTGTTCATTTTAAAAGTTGTCAGACACTTTTTTTTTTTTGTCATTGGTTGGTGCTTGGTTTATAGTAGTGAACAACAAATGACAAGGTAATCTAAGGAAGAAGTTGCAGGACATGAGTCCTAGGAAAGTAGATGGAGAATAAATTACAAAAGGCCAGTCATGCCATCTTAAAGAGGTTAGAATTAATTCTATAGGCAATTTTAACCAAGAGTTTATACAGAGTAAAGAGATGTCATATTTCTGATATAGAAACATATATTTTGTAGGACATTTAGAGAGAGCAGAGACTGGTGGCTAATAAGTATTGCTGAGGTAGAAATTTAAGTAGGAATTTGAATAATGTAACAGAGAGAGAAAATGCTGATTACTGAAGGGCAGATCTTGTGGAAAATATCTAAGAGTGATACCTAGTAAGAACTGAGCTGGTAATAAAAGGAAACCAACTGAAAGACAGTCAAGCAGATGTATGTGGACTTGAAGTAAAAAGTAGTAAGGGACCACTGTGAGTACGATGAAATGAGAACGCTATTTGAGAAAGGGGAGTGAATAATCCTCCCCATAAAGGAAGGGCTGCGGCAAAGCAGAAGAGCAATGAGATGAGTAGCTTTGGCTGGTAACCAATGTGGAAGTGATAAAAGCCAACGAGAACAGGAAACACTGAAAGAACAAATACAAAGTGAGTACCAAGAGACTGGATTTTATGAGTAGTGCATGAAAATATTTTCTTAAGAGCTGATACCAGACATCTTTCTCTGTTTTCTAGGAAAAGCGCATTTGAATGTGGAATTGAAAATCTGAAAGCAGGAGCAAAACAAAGATCACTGATGTGCTTCATGAAAAGTAAGTGGAAGGGCCTCCTCTAACCTAGTTGACCGAAATTCTCTTCATAAAGTCATAGAACTACTGGGTAAAATATAACTATTGTCATATAAACCATATACCATGCACAGTAACAAAAACCAGAAAATTCAAAATGCCAGAAACAAACTGAAAATGTAAAGAACAGGCACTGACAGGCCGCCTTCCAACATTTATTTTATACTTGGCTATAGTGCTCGGGGGCTTCCCATGTGGCTCTCCCTGTGGCTCACTGGTAAAAAATCATCTTCCTATGCAGGAAGCACAAGAGGTGTGGGTTCAATCCCTGGGTTGGGAAGATCCCCTGAAGAGGGGAATGGCAACCTACTCCAGTATTCCTGCCTCGGAAATCCTATGGTCAGAGGAGCCTGGTGGGTACAATCCATGGGGTCCCAAAAGTCAGACACAACTGAATGATTAAACAACAACAATAGTGGCTGGGTTCTGAAGCACAAGCAGTAGCCCTTGAGCTTCAGTGAGCCAGAGGAGCTGGAATTAGGCCCTTATATGAAACCTGCAGCCTTAATGATTTGCCAGTCATTGCGACTGGAAAAGCTCCACATACTAGACTCTGGAAGAGGTAAGAAGGTTTGTTTTTTGTTTGGAGCTTTGGATAGGGAGATAAAACAAAAGCTACTTGTGATAAATTAAAACCACAGACCTGCCACAGACATGAATTTATGATATCTGTATAATTCAGGAACCACAAACTGAGAAACAATCCTTTACAAATGTTCTCAGATCTTTAAGAGCCAAAGAACCCTGGCAGAAACAAATGTGTAAGTGCTCTGAAGGGACCCTTTCACAACTTGGGTCATATGAGACTCCCATAAACCAAACAACCCCATCCAAGAACCACAGACTCCCATAAACCAAACAATCCCATCCAAGAACAGCACCACAGGAGGAAACAAATCACTATGAGTAAGAGTCAGCAACTGTTGCAAAGTTAGGAACTCAAAAGCTTGAAATAGTAGAACTACCTTAAAAAAAAACTAAAGATATTTAACTTGAGTAAGGAGGCAAAATAATAGGAAAACATAAGCAGATTTCACAAGGAACAAACAGAACGTGTAGTACTGAAGACAGTGTGCTCAGTTACATCTGCCTCTTTGCGGCCCGTGGACCGCAGTATTCCAGGCTCCTCTGTCCATGGTATTTTCCAGGTGAAAATAATACAGTGGGTCGCCACTCTCTACTCCAAGGATCTTCCCAATTCAGGGATCAAACCCGCATTTCTCATCTCCTGCATTGGCAGGTGGATTCTTTACCACTAGCACCACCTGGGAAGCCCACTGAAAACATTGTCAGTGAAATGAAAATAAATGTGTCTACATGAAAGAATACAATCACATCCTTTTTTAGTCCTCATTTTAAATTATGCTTAGCTGGCATTCTTTCCAAGTTGCCAGATTGGTTTTATTTGGTGTATTCAAAATGTGCTGCTACTCAGTACAATTTTGCAATATGAACTTCAGTTCTTCCCACTGAACCCAAAATTAATCTCTCAACAAAATGAACCAAACTCTCCTTATTTCTGCAATGAAGGTACAATTCTTTCTCCCCACCACCCCCCCTTCTGTCCTAAATTCCAGCAAAAGAGGACTGACTCAGTTACATATAATTTTGTAGGACTCCAAAATTAGAAAAGTGAGGCTTTGGGAAGTGGGTCCCTCCCAATACCCTGGAAGAGAAGATCAAATCTTTTTCCTAGCTCCTGTTTTATGTGTCCTCGCTGGTACTACTGCCTTCTACATAAGGACAAAGACTCCACCTGCCCACCAGTGTTCAAGCTTTCAAAAGCTTTTTTAAAAAAATTAGTTTTGGTTGTGCTGGGTCTTATTGCTGCATGCCAGCCTTCCCTAGTTGCAGTGAGTGTGGCCTACTCTCTAGTTGTGGTGCATGGGCTTCTCATTGCGGCGGCTTGTCTTGTTGCAGGGCACAAGGTCTACTGTGTGCAGGCTTCAGTAGTTGCGGCCCATGGGCTCACTAGTTGTGATGCATGGGATTAGTTGCCCCATGGCATGAGGAATCTTCCAGGACCAGGGACCAAACCTGTGTCCCCTGCACTGACAGGCAGATTCTTAATCACTGGACCATATGGAAGTATTCAAATGCTTTAGATTCACGGTGATGAAACAGGAACAGTGCCCTATTTATACTGTATCTACCCTATACTCCATGCACTTGAGTTTGAACAAACTCTGGGTTTGGAAAGACAAGGAAGCCTGGTGTGCTGCAGTCCATGGGACTGCAAAGAGTTTGACACTATTTAGCAACTCAACAACAACCCTATAGTCTATTTTTACTTCCATTCCTAATCTCTCCACATTAGAGGGGTTTTAGTGGTTTCATGCCTTGGTGTTCTCCACTTCTCTATGGCAATCTCAGGGGCCAGTTTTAACTAAGCCAGTAGAGATTTCCTTAAGTTCATCTGTACTAACTGCAATTCGTTAGTGCTTCAGATATGCTTTAAGACTAAAACTGCTGTAGACCTCTCCTTTTATAGGCAATTTTCACTATAATAATTACTTTTAGTGGAAGTAGTTAGGTGTGTCTATTTTTATAACTACCCAGAAATCCTTATACAGCAAAAGTGTATTTGCATGTATTTTTTCATCCACTTGACTGAAAAAATATCAGCTGGTTATTAATTTATTAAAATAGTACAAAGGGTAACAATGTCTGTCCTAACACTTACATTTTCACCCCAAAGAACTATTTATTTCACAACTTGATAAAAGCCACATTAGGGTCTGTTGGCAAATTAAAATTCTTCAAAGAGATGAAATGAGGAGGACATAGTTGAAAAGCAATGTATTTAAGACTGAAGAGAAGAAATGCAAGTGAAGAGCTGTGGAGTATAGGGGATGAAGGAATCACCATAGACAAAGCTAAGTGTTATTCATTCAGTAGTGTCCCACTCTTTGCAACCCCATAGGCTGTAGCGCGCCAGGGTCCTCTGTCCATGTGATTTCCCAGGCAAGAATACTGGAGTGGGTAGCCATTCCCTTCTCTAGGATATCTTCCCAATCCAAGGATCAAATCCTGGTCTCCTGCCTTGCAGGCACATTCTTTACTATCTGAACCACTATGAAATAGCAACAAGACAAAAATAACTGCTTGACTGAATGATGTTAGGCCTGTAACGACTGCCTTATCTAAGTGGGTGAGATAAGAGTAAATAAAGTAATTTTTCTTATACAAACAGGAAACCCCCACAAAACTTTTAATTCTCCCAAGTAGAAAAGATTTTCAAATCAATGGCCCATTCTTGGTAGCTTGACTGGTGTCCAATACTGCAAAGTCGAGGCCGAGAATGCAACTTTAAATATATAACCCCAAAATAGCATGTTGGCCGCATCATCTCTTTTATACACCACCTAGGGAAAGCACCAGAGAGTATCAACATGCTTAACTGTAAGTAAACTGGCCTTTTTTGTTTTTAAGAAAAATACACACTAACAACAGCATCTGTTATTACTAGCACTGGAGTCTGTACATTAAGAGAAGTAAACATATTATTAGCTCTGGAGCAAGACCGCGTGGAAACAAACCTCAGCTTTCCCGCTTACTACTTGGAATAAGTTGCTTAACCTGTGACTCAGTATGCTCATTTGTAAAATGAGAACAATAACACGGATTTCATAGGGTTGCTAAGATTTTAACAAGCGCCTGAAACGCAACCTGGCAGCCGAAATCAATATCAGCTGTTATAAGGTGTTCCCCCTAAAATTCTCTGAAATGTTAGTTCCGCCACTGCTTATCATTCCACAGCTTTGCAGAGAAACGAGGGAAACTCCTATTCGTCCAGCCTCTACTATCAGCCCCACTCAACTTCTCCCGCGAGCGCGGCATCTGGTGACAGACAGCCTTATCGGCCCTTTGGGACAGGAAACCCGAGCCCGCCAGAGTCCTTCGCCGGCGAGGGGCGGAGCCAGAACGCGATCCACAGTCCTCAGAAGTTCGTTCGGCGCCGTCCCAGCCGCAACAAGGTGCAGCTTCCATTTAGAGGACCCTGGCCCAGCCCAGGGGGATTCTGAAGCAGAACGAGGAGACCGACACGAAGCCATCCTGCCTCCGGTACTGGGAGACCACAGGGGCCTGCCCCGACTGAAGCCCGCCGGGCCTGAGAGTAGGCGGGGCTTTCCGGCCGCGATGGCGGCCAGACCCGGCCTGCGGCAGGGCGGGGCCGGCGAGCGCGAGGCCCCCAGGCTGAGATGTGGGGCTGCCCGAGGTGTGCCGGATACCGAGCTCAACATTTGCCGCCAGCTTCTTTAGTCCTCAGGTCCGACCCGTCGCTTTTCCTGAGCCGTCCTCTTCTCGACCTTCTTTTCTATCTCTTTGTCCCTTTAACTGCTTGATGGAAGAGAAAAATGGAACTTTTAAGTCAGGCATCTCTGAGGCACCAGCCAATGGAATAGGTAGAGGAGGTGGGGTCCTGTGATCGCGCCGAAATTCAAAGGCAAAAATAGTTCCGCTCCGATGCCGCGCGCGGGGCAAATGTAGGAGCAGCTTTAGTGGCGTTCGCCTCTTAGCGCCCGAAGCTGGGCAAGACTGGCGCACTCTCTGCCCTAGTGACTAGGAAGAGCTTCGGCTGCTCCTCAAGCCCAGGCGACCTGACGCAGCGGCGAGGCAGGTGCGTGCGCGCGGCCGGTTGGGCCTAGCCGGGCATTCCTGGCGGGAGATGGGCGTCGGGGGCTGGGGAGCAGAGTAGCAAGGAACTTGAGAGTAAATTTAGTCCTAAAGGGACTCCTAGCAGGATGACTAGTTCCTGTCCAGCCTTGGAGTAGGGCGAGCAAGCGTCGACAGAAAGGCCTGGTGGGGCGAGGGAAGAGCCTGAGTAAAAGCAAAAGCCTTCAGCTATTTATCTGGGGGTATATCTACTGATAGTTAAGAAATATTTACAGACCACCCGCCCATCCCGCGCCTTCCAGTCAGGCAGTATTCCGGCATACGAGGGTGAATGTAGAAGATGCTACGGAAGATTACATTATGACAGGTTGGGTAGAGCAATAAATAAGTACTGATTAGTGTCAGCTGTAAGTCCGTGAAGGAAAAAGCAGAGAGAGGGAATGGGGCCTAGTTAAGGTGACGTTTGAGTAAAGACGTGAGTGATATAAAGGAGAGTGAGCCATGTCAGAGTGCGGGATAAGTGCATTCTGGGCAAAGGGGATGCGATGGTAAATGATCAGTAGTCTGTGTTAGTTGGAGTATGATAGCGGTGGAAGATTATAAGCCTCGAGGAGTAGGTGGTTGGCTTCCAGGTTCAATTAACTTCTGCGTATGTGCGTGCTCAGTCACTTCAGTCGTGTCTGACTCTTTGCGACCCCATGGACTGTAGCTCACCAGGCTCCTCTGTCCATGGGGATTCTCCAGGAAGGAATCCTGGAGTGGGTTGCCCTGCCCTCCACCAGGGGATCTTCCCGACCTAGGGATGGAACCCACATCTCCCGTGGCTCCTGCATTGCAAGAGATTTCCTTTATCGCTGAGCCACCGGGAAGCCCAGTTAACTTCTAAATAGAGGCTAATTCTTGTAAATTTTTAAGTTAAAGAAAGATACCTTTATATCAGAGGAAATAGCTTAGCAAGTGGCTGTTTTATTTCTATTGCGCTGTCATTCTTATGGTGTAGTCTATTTATTATGATTGCAGTTTTACATTCCACTTATGCGTTGTTTTTCTGTTTTGTACAGAACTGCTTTGTGACTTGATTTCTAGCAGTGATTTACCTGTCCAAGTCAGTAGTGAAAATGTACATTAAGTCAGTCATTCTTGAGGGATTCAAGTCCTATGCTCAGAGGACTGAAGTCAATGGTTTTGACCCTCTGTTCAATGCTATCACTGGTTTAAATGGTAGTGGAAAATCCAACATATTGGACTCCATCTGCTTTTTGCTGGGCATCTCCAACCTGTCTCAGGTAAAGTGTAAACTTTCTGATTTATGTGAATTTAAGTTTGAGAAACCTCAAGGGAATCTTTGCACTCTGAGAGGACCAGTATTACCAATATTCTCTTCATTTGCATTCTTATGTGAATTATCCTCTACCTCACTGCAGTCCTTTAAAGGTAAGTATTATTACTCCATATTTTAGGTGAGAACATAGAAACTTAGAGGAGTTGCTTAAGGTTAATCCTCTAAAGATGTTTGAAGCAACACTGAAACTCACACATTTTCATTCCAGAGTTTGTATGCTTTCCACCTGCACCCACCCTCATTATAATGTCTTTTCAGAATCTACTGTTGGGATTCAATGAATAGTGAAATTTTTAGACACTGTCTTTCCATAAATTTTTCAAATGAGCTCTTGTTAAGAAATGAGTAGAAAACAGTTTGGTTCAAGATTAAGAAGGTCCTATGGAGAGAGAGGCCCATTTCAGGTTGATGCCCATTTTCTTTGCTTTCCTTGCCTATGAATACCACTACCTGTTCTTGACTTCCTAATGGATACTACATGGGTGGTTTTCCAACAGCAAGAAAGCTATTTTTAGTGCTATTTTGTGCAGTACTGAGTTTTGTAACTGATAAACTTTTCCTTTATTTTAGGTTCGGGCTTCTAACTTACAAGATTTAGTTTACAAAAATGGGCAAGCTGGTATTACAAAAGCCTTGGTGTCAATCACCTTTGATAATTCTGACAAAAAGCAGAGTCCTTTAGGATTTGAGGTTCATGATGAAATTACAGTAACAAGGCAGGTGAGTGACTACTAAACATTTGGTTAGCTAAACACTTGCATGTCTCATGTGCATTTTGGCAGTACGATTACTGGAAAGTTGATGAGCAAAACTGATGGATCAAATACTGACTAGATTCCTTAAGAATATCTTGTTTTGCTTAAGCAAGTTCCACCATTTACCAAGTGGATTGAAAGGGATGTGAAATCCATTAGTACAAGCACTCAGCCATGCTTATTTAAACCATAAACCATGCACTTGAGTCTCTCTCTGCTGGAACACCTGTAGTTCTTGGGATCTCACTGTTTTCTGAGGTAACCCATTCTACTTTTGGAAATTAGAAAGTTATTATTATAAATTGAGCCATACTATAGTGTTGTTTTCAAGTTTTACACATAAATCCGAGTTATCTTGAGAGCAACGAGAGAACATGTAATTTATTCTTTATTTCAGTATATCAGTGTTCTTCTGTAAGTCTGTTTTCTAAGTTAAATTCTCTAGGTCTTTCAATTGATATTTAGTTGTTTCTAGGTCTTCCACTTGTCTTATCACATGGAATGCAAATTTGCTCCAGTTTTATTTATACACACACACGCACGTGCACGCGCACACACACACACACACACACATATATTTTAATGCTTGGCACTTCAAATTGCATGTGCCAGAATTGGTCTGGCTGGGACAGGATTAAGCAGAATTGTCACTTCTTTCATTTTAAGTACTCTACTTCTGTTTTTCTCAATATGATATTGAAGAGTTCATGATATATTATCTCATATCCAGTTTACTTAAAATCACTCTTAAGTTGTTCATGTTATTAGCCATATACTGTCATTTCTGCATCTAAGTAGGTTCTTGAAACCAGTGGAGGATCTTGACATTTGTCCCTTAAAATCTTTTTATTCTGTTATAATCAGACCGTGTTTTCAGTTTGTCAGATTTAAAAATTCTGTTAATTCTTATTTACTGTTGGTCTTAGCATTATGTCGCTTATAGAGTTCCATCTCTATGTTAATGAAAACTCTGGTTGAAAAAAAAAAAGACTTTTGTCTTGACTAGATTGGGACAAAATTCTTTTTTCTGTCTTTAAACATCTATCAGATAATTACCCTTTTAGGATTTTAAGAAAATCTGCTACTAATCTACCCCAAATTCCTGTCCTCTTGGGGTCCATATGACTGTTTCTTCACCAGAATTTTGTTAGAAAGACTTCCTCAAATTTCTTTAGGATATGTTAGGATTGTTGTTCAAATATTAATAAATGATCTACCACCCTAATACTGTCAGGAAAAGAAGTGAATTCATATTTATCTAATATTAAGTGCTTGATGTGTGCTGGACATTCTCAAATGCACTTGGGAAATACAAATAGAAAGAATGAAAAACAAATCTTGTCTTTAAGGACCTCAGCAAATGGATGAGGCAGTCATACCTCCAAAATGATGATGTACGTGCTATAGTAGACTGAACAAGCTGTTATCTAGTATAAGTTGTTTTTATTAAACCCATGCTGCAGTTCCATGATTATTCTTTTTCTTTCAAATGTTCACAAGTCTTATCTTTTATTAGTCATTTTAGAATCTTGACAAGGATTGTTACTAAAACTGTGTGTCTTTTGTTTTTGCATTTGACTCCTTTGGAAATCAAAAAGTGGAGGAAGATGGGTCAGCCTCTGAGTATGGAAAGTTGTAGAAGAGGGTGGTCAGAGATAGAAGCTGCATTCTATACATCCTTGGAAACATAAAAGGTGGAAGGCACCTTAAAGACCTAGTCCACTGCGTGGGAGGTTAGGAGGCCCTAGATTAGAAGCCAGTCCCACATTGTTTTTGACCATGTTATACTTGCTTCACTATTTACTCTGCTGCTGCTAAGTCGCTTCAGTCGTGTCCGACTCTGTGCGACCCCAGAGACGGCAGCCCACCAGGCTCCCCCGTCCCTGGGATTCTCCAGGCAAGAACACTGGAGTGGGTTGCCATTTCCTTCTCCAATGCAGGAAAGTGAAAAGTGAAAGAGAAGTCTCTCAGTTGTGTCCGACTCTTAGCGACCCCAGAGACTGCAGCCTACCAGGCTCCTCTGTCCGTGGGATTTTCCAGGCAAGAGTACTGGAGTGGGTTGCCATTGTCATTTTATTTATCATTAGTTGGAAAAAAATAAAAGATAATGTATTTGGGAATTATCATCTTAGCTCAAGATATGTGTGTTCATTTGTGTCTTTTAACATTATTTCCTTTGCAGGTAGTTATTGGTGGCAGAAATAAATATTTAATCAATGGAGTAAATGCAAACAATACCAGAGTATACGATCTCTTCTGTTCTGTTGGTCTTAATGTTAACAACCCTCACTTTCTCATCATGCAGGTATTTTGTGGACTTTATATCTCTTTCGTAATAGGTTTGGCGTCTTTTTTTAACTTACAGGAGAAATACTTCTGTTTGGATTTTTCATGTTTTAATTTGCTGTTAGGCTGATGTTTGGGCACCTGTTAATAAATGTGGTTAGTTATTTGTACTTACATGTTCTAGTATATTGCATATATTTGAATTTTGAAGAATATCTGGAATTAATTTTCTTTGACTTATCTTGAAGGGCTGTTGTTCTAAAAAATCAAGAGATGTTCAGTAATTATCCCAACATTTATTTACATGCTTACCCATTTTAAATTTGGAGACTTATACATCATTCCCTGTCTCAGAAATACAGTCTTGAGTTGACTTTGTATTATTTATGTAATTTATATCACTAGTAAGAAAGTAAGTAGCAAAATTCTAGAATTATAAGCTACCCTTGTTCTCAAATCTTAAAAGAAGAAACATCTTTTCATGTAGGTGGGAGAAATAACTGCCCAAAGCTTGGTATATTAGGATATAACAGCTTTAGCACAGATAAACATGTATGCCTTTAGGTTATTCTTTCTGAATTTATTGTTATTACAGTAAGTTTGTCATTTTATTTTCAGGGCCGAATTACAAAAGTGATGAATATGAAACCTCCAGAGGTAAGAGCACTCTTTAGGCACAGTAAAAATAGTAATTGTAGATATTGTCTTAATCTTTTAGCTAATCAATTTTTAAACATAATTTTTCCATTATTAAAATTCTTGGGAATGTTTATTTAAGAATGATTAGTGGAGAAAATAATTTTGTTTTTTAATACTTGACACCATGCCCTAGTTTTTTTTCAGTGATAAAATGTAAACTTTCAGAGCCTTAGTTTCCTCATCCATAACCTGGAGTCTGTAACCTTTACCTCAAGATCTGTTCTGAGGATTAAATCAGAATCTTTAAAAGAAGTAAAAGGAAAGTCCTAGGACCTTGTTAAGCAGTTTTTTAAAGTTTTTTTTTTAATTGAGATATAATTGATAAAGTAGTTTCAGGTGTACACCAAAAAGGTTTGATATATATACAATATTCAGTATATGTGTATATTACAAAATGATCACTGCAGTTTAGTCAACATTGATCACTGTGTCAATGTGATACATTGATGTGATCATCTTTCAGAATTTTTTTTGAAGATGAGAACTTTTAAATTATACTCTCTACAATTTGCAAATATGCAGTTAAGTATTATCAACTATAGTCACCATGCCATACATTACATTCCCAGGACCTTTTATTTTATAACTGGCACTTTTAACTTTTGCTCACCACCTATCCCCCACCTCTGTCAGCCACTAATCTGTTTTCTGTATCTATGAGTTCAGTTTTGGGTTTGGTTTTTTTTTTTTGAAAGATCCTACATGTAAGTGAAATTACACTGTATTATCTTTCTGTCAGACTTATTTCGCTTAGCATAATGCCCGTGTGTTCTATCCATACTGTTGCACATGGCAGGATTTCCGTTTGGTGTGCCTAAGTAACATTCTATTTAATTTATCTATATAAATATTATATTCTTTATCCATTCATCCATCAGTGGACACTTAGGTTGTTTCCATGTTTAACTGTAACAAATGATGTTGCAGTGAACATGAAAGTGCGGATATCTTTTCAAATTAGTGTCTTTGATTCCTTCAGATAAATGTCCCGAAGTGGAATTATTGGATCATATGGTAGTTCTCTTTTTAATTTTTTGAGGAACCTCCATGCTATTTCCCATAATGGATACATCAGTTTACAGTCCCACAGACAGTATACAAGTTTTCCCTTTTGTCCACATCCTAACCAGTCTTTTTTTTGTCTTTTTAAAGCTGTTCTAACAGATGATGTCTCTTTGTTGTTTTGATTTGTATTTGCCTGATTTGTATTTGTGGATGGTTTCCTTTCCTATGCAGAAGCCTTTTAGTTTGATGTAGTCCTGCTTGTTTATTTTTGGTTTTAGTGCCTTTGCTTTTGGTATCAAATCCAAAAAAATAAAAATCATCACTAACACAGATGTCGGGAGCTTACCACTTACTTTTTCTCTAGGAGTTCTATGTGCCCATACAGTATTAAAAGAAATTTTGGTTCTAAAGTAGCTTTTCTCAGCTGGTGTTCCATGTCAGAGTTAAACCCTATAGGAAGAGATTTGAGTGAAATTAATTCATTAGATATAATGGATTGCTTAAGACAATGAGACTTAATTTTGTTTTGGAGCCCCCTTGAGAAGAGTTGATATGAAGGAATAAATGTTTTGTATAAGAGCAAAGGCTCTTTTGGCATTTTTATCTATGGAGAAGAACTAAAAAGACAACTGATAATTGATGATACTAGTCTGGTTTAACCATAGGTCACACTTAACTTTCTTCAGATAACATCTTAAGGGAACCTTCTCATTCAAAATCTGCCCAATATATAGAAATCAAACTAGTTTTCAGAGAAATAATCCTCTTGAGGTAGGGATTGATAGTGATTAGAAGCTTCTGATAAAGGAGTGCTAAAAAATTGTCCTTATAAAATTATAATTAGTGTTTGCCTTTTTCAGTATACTCACGTGAATTACTTTACTTCTCAATGATACTGAGATACTTTCAGTCCTCAGCAGATGAAGAAAGAGAAGAACAGGGAAAAATAAATTACTTGCCCAAGTTCTTAAAGTATCTGCCACAGTTGGAATGTAAATGTTAGGCCATGCTTCATCTTTGTAGGGACAAAACAGCTAAAGTCTCAGTTGGAACAGTTTTAAGTATAAATTTATAAGTTGAAATATTAGTTAGCTTTTACTTCTTATATTTGAAGGAAAAGAAAAAGGAGGAATGAAAGGTTGTTGCTGAATGAAAAAAGGTGGCCGGGATTCTTGACCTCGGAGGAGAAAAATTCAATCCGGGGCCAGCGACTAGGCTTGATTGCTCAGAGCTTTGTGTGATAAAGTTTTATTAAAGTATAAAGGAGATAGAGAAAGCTTCTGACATAGGCATCAGAAGGGGGCAGAAAGAGTACCCCACTTCTAATCTTCAGCTGGATGTTATATAGTCACTAGCAGTCTGTTCTCTTGCCTGGAGAATCCCAGGGACGGGGAGCCTGGTTGGCTTCCATCTATGGGATCGCACAGAGTCAGACACGACTGAAGCGACTTAGCAGCAGCAGCAGTCTGTTAATGAAAGAAAGGAATGTCTTAAAACTCAGAATGGCACCAGGCCCCTCACCCATAAGATGCATTTTGGGATAACCTTGGCACCAAATGGTTCATCCTGGGCCATAAAATGATTAACTTGAATCTTTAAGAAGGACAGATTACCATGCAAATAGTTTCGTTTACATAGATTAGGGAAACAATATCTGAGTATAACATACTGGTTTGTCAAGTAGGTTCTGAGCCAAGAGGCCAAACCAACTTGAAGACAGAGTCTGGGGTAAATGCATAGTACATTAGCATAGCTTAAGACAAACATTTCCATAGGAAAAATGCATTGGTTATCTCACGGTTTGAGAATAGTTAACTTCAGGTGAAACCAGGTGTCATTATGGCAACACAGTATTTTAAGAGAAACCTCCTTTTAAATTTGTATAGAGAAGGAAAAAAATATCGCTAGTTTGTTTCCTCTTGCCAGTTAAGAGAGAGAAAAATGTCTGACACTTGCAGGCTATTTCCTCCCTTTGGAGACCCCTGGCCTTCCTGCCTGTTACCCTCTCAGGAATTACTGGCTCCCGTTTTCAAAGATATGTACTCTGGAACCTCATTGTAGCATAAAGTTTGATTTTAGAATTGGAGTGAAGGCCAGAAATATTTGTTGAATCTTAGGGTTATAGATAATATGTACATTTTTTAAATGTACTTAACTGTTATGGTCCTTAACTATTTTGTTAAGTTGCTTCAGGGCGTTAAGGCCTTAAGTAATATCCTAATGTAAATTCCAATGAGACTCACTGGCTTTGATTCTTAAAACATTAATGCAATTATCTTTCCAGATTTTGTCTATGATAGAAGAAGCAGCTGGAACCAGGATGTATGAATACAAAAAACAAAATGCTCAGAGGACTATAGAAAAAAAGGAGGCTAAGCTGAGAGAAATTAAGACGGTAATTAAATTTATATAAAATATTTTTAGGGAAGAGAGTACTTTTCTTTTACAGTTTCTCTGCTGTAAAAGAGGGAAATTTTACCACACCTGTCCTGTCCCCAGCCTTTGGTCAGTTTTCCTTAGTCTTCTCCCTTTTAAATTGCTTTAATGGTACTTCACATACTCAAAAATACTTTTTCTTTTATTTTCCAGATACTTGAAGAAGAAATTACTCCAACCATTCAAAAATTAAAAGAGGTGTGTACTGTATATGTGAGGACAGCCAGCTAGAATGTCTCTCAAAATCGGTGATGCATCCATGATGATACTCATGGGGGTGACACGTGTACCACTCCTCAGAAATGTTTCTTGGAGATAAGGAGTTAAGAGTTGATAGTCCATGCTCAGCCTTCTGCTTATAGGGGACAGTGCATTTCGTGTCTGTTAAGTCATAATGGTTTTAGAGATTGACTGTCATAATCTCAGAAAACAACATGCCAGATTTTCATTCTTTGTTGAAGACAAGTGTAAATCTAAATTTTCCTGGATAGTTAGAATTGAGTGGGATAAATATTTCTTAAAGGTATGGTACTCTTAGAAACTCTTGGTAGGGTGAGTAACTTCTAGGGTAAGAGGGGCTATCACTAAAATTACTGCTGTCAAGGCAGTTAGTAGACAATAGGTATTGAAACAGATGGCTGTTTTCTCTATAATCTTTGCACTTCTGTCATCATATCACTGTTTCAGTATTTTAGTATTTAAAGTATTTTAAGTCATGTATTTAGAAATTTCTTAAATGTTCATTAAAATTTGATACTTCTCAAGCTCTCTTCTGAATCTATACAGTAGCATAGATGTAATTGGAAAAACTGAAAAATTGTGAACTTGAAGGTTCTGCTTTTGTATGTATGATTTAGTAGAAAAACACTAGTTCACGAGTTTAAACCTAGGTGTCATATTTGATTTTGCCAAATTCTATATCTGATAATATGAAGAGCTTATTTAATCACCCTGAATTTGTTTCTTCATCTGCAGGTTAGGAATTTTTATTGTTTACTTTGTCCTAGTAGGTCCCAGTGGGAATCAAGTTTAGTAATATGTGAGCAAATATTTATAAATAGTTATATGAATTAATATAGGGTGGGCATCTTGGTAATAGTACTACAAAATGCATTTAATAGTGTATCATTCATGGTTTTATAGTTTTATAGACTTATTCCCACTAGTCTATGAATCTTATGTCCATATTTCTTTGTTAATGCCAACTGTGTGGTTATATAATCCCAACTGTGTGGTTATATTTGAGAAGAAGTAGCCACAGAGAATTCACTAAGATGACATTACTATCTAAAAAGCCACAGTTCTAATGTTGTTTGAAGTTTCCTAAGGTTAATAGTCCATAATTATCCAAATTTAAGACAAAATCCATTATATTTATTGTGTAAATGGGAAATTTTTTATGTGTTTCTGTATTTAAATTCTTTCCAAATTTGTTTAAAACTATTAATGTAGAATTATACTTTATTGGTGATTTCTCTTTTAGGAAAGATCTTCCTACTTGGAGTACCAAAAGCTATTGAGAGAAATAGAACATCTGAGTCGTTTATATATAGCTTATCAGTTTTTGCTGGCTGAAGATACTAAAGAACGCTCAGCTGAGGCATTAAAAGAAATGCAGGATAAAATTAAGAAGCTTCAAGAAGAAGTGTCTGAGAATGATAAAAAAATAAAAACACTTAGTCATGAAATAGAAGAGTTGGAAAACAGAAAAGATAAGGTCAGACATGTGTAAGAATAATAATACACTGAAAAATATTAAATAATGTACAGTAACTATTTTGGGTTTAGTGGGCATTGTGTTCTCTATTGAAAAAATTTTATCTTAATCTATGATAATGATATAGTTTCAGTTCAGTTCAGTTGCTCAGTTGTGTCTGACTCTTTGTGACCCCATGGACTGCAGCACACCAGGCCTTCCTATCCATCACCAACACCTGGAGTTTACTCAGATTCACGTCCATTGAGTTGGTGATGCCATCTAACCATCTCACCCTCTGTCGTCCCCTTCTCCTCCTGCCTTCAGTCTTTCCCAGCATCAGGGGCTTTTCAAATAAGTCAGTTCTTCACATCAGGTGGCCAAAGTATCAGTTTCAGCATCAGTCCTTTTAGTGAATATTCAGGACTAAATTCCTTTAGGGTGGACTACTTGGATCTCCTTACAGTCCAAGGGACTCTCAAGAATTCTCCAACACCACAGTTCAAAAGCATCAATTCTTTGGTGCTCAGCTTTATAGTCCAACGCACATCCATACATGACTCCTGGAAAAACCATTGCTTTGACTAGTGGACCTTTGTTGGTAAAGTAATGTCTCTGCTTTTTAATATGCTGTCTAGGTTGGTCATAACTTTTCTTCCAAGGATCAAGCATCTTTTAGTTTCATGGCTGCAATCACCATCTGCAGTGATTTTGGAGCCCCAAAGAATAAAGTCTGTCACTGTTTCCATTGTTTCCCCATCTATTTGCCATGAAGTGATGGGACCAGATGCTATGATCTTTATTTTCTGAATGTTGAGTCTAAAGCCAACTTTTTCACTCTCCTCTTTCACTTTCATCAAGAGGCTCTTTAGTTCTTCACTTTCTGTGATAAGGATTGTGTCACCTGCATATCTGAGGTTATTGATATTTCTCCCAGCAATTTTGATTCCAGCTTGTGCTTCATCCAGCCCAGCATTTCTCATGATGTACTCTGTATAAAGTTAAATAAGCAGGGTGACAATATACACCCTTGACGTACTCTTTTTCCTGTTTGGAACCAGTCTATTGTTCCATGACCTGTTCTAACTGTTGCTTCTTGACCTGCATAGATTTCTCAAGAAGCAGGTCAGGTTGTCTGGTATTCCAAATTCTTTCAGAATTTTCCAGTTTGTTGTGATCCACAAAGTCAAAGACTATGGCATAGTCAATAAAGCAGAAATAGATGTTTTTCTGAACTCTCTTGCTTTTTTGATGATCCAGTGGATGTTGGCAATTTGATCTTTGTTCCTCTGCCTTTTCTAAATCCAACTTGAACATCAGAAAGTTCATAGTTCATGTACTGTTGAAGCCTGACTTGGAGAATTTTGAGCATTCCTTTACTAGCGTGTGCTGCTGCTGCTGCTAAGTCACTTCAGTCATGTCCGACTCTGTGTGACCCTATAGACGGCAGCCCACCAGGCTCCCCGTTCCCTGGGATTCTCCAGGCAAGAACCCTGGAGTGGGTTGCCATTTCCTTCTCCAATTCATGAAAGTGAAAAGTGAAAGTGAAATCGCTCAGTCGTGTCCTACTCTTTGCAACCCCATGACTGCAGCCTACCAGGCTCCTCCGTCCATGGGATTTTCCGGGCAAGAGTACTGGAGTGGGGTGCCATCGCCTTCTCCGACTAGCGTGTGAGATGAGTGCAATTGTGTGGTAGTTTGAGCGTTCTTTGGCATTGCCTTTCTTTGGGATTGGAATGAAAATTGACCTTTCCAGTCCTGTGGCCATTGCTGAGTTTTCCAAGTTTGTTGGCATATTGAGTGCAACACTTTCACAGCATCATCTTTCAGGATTTGAAATAGCTCAACTGGAATTCCATCATTTCCACTAGCTTTGTCAGTAGTGATGCTTCCTAAGGCCCACCTGGGATTGATTACACATTCCAGGATGTCTGGCTCTAGGTGAGTGATCACATCTTTTTTGTGTAGTTCTGTGTATTCTTGCCACCTCTTCTGAATATCTACTGCTTCTGTTAGGTCCATACCATTTCTGTCCTTTATTGTGCCCATCTTTGCATGAAAAGTTCCCTTGATATCTCTAATTTTCTGGAAGAGATCACTAGTCTTTCCCATTCTTTTATTTTCCTGTATTTCTTTGCATTGGTCCCTGAGGAAGGCTTTCTTATCTCTTCTTGCTATTCGGAACTCTGTTTTCAAATGAGTGTATCTTTCATTTCGCTTTTGCTTTTCGCTTCTCGTCTTTTCACAGCTATTTGTAAGTCCTACTCAGACAACTTTTGTGCCTTTTTGCATTTCTTTTTCTTAGGGATGGTCTTGATCCCTGCCTCCTGTACAATGTCACGAACCTCCATCCATAGTTCTTCAGGCACTCTGTCCATCAGATCTAATCTTTTGACTCTATTTCTCACTTCCACTGTATAATCATAAGGGATTTGATTTAGGTCATACCTGAATGGTCTAGTGGTTTTCCCTACTTTCTTCAATTTAGGTCTGAATTTGACAATCAGGAGTTCATGATCTGAGCCACAGTCAGCTCCTGGTCTTGTTTTTGCTGTCTGTATAGAGCTTCTCCATCTTTGGCTGCAAAGAATATAATCAGTCTGCTTCGGTATTGACTGTCTGGTGATGTCCATGTGTAGAGTCCATAGTTTATTAAAAATAAATATATAAATTATACGCTAACAGATTTTTAAGTATATGATTAAATTGGGTGCATTTGATTATAGGAAGTTGGAGGTATACTTCGATCTTTAGAAGATGCTCTTACAGAAGCTCAGCGAGTTAACACTAAATCTCAAAGTGCTTTTGATTTCAAGAAGAAAAATCTGGCAAGTGAAGAGAACAAACGCAAAGAACTGGAGAAAAATATGGTAGAGGTAAGCAAATGAGAAGTGTAATTTAATTCTAGTAATATACATTCCTCCATTCTGTTAATATTTATTGAGTGCCTGCTGTGGACCCAGGGTGATTGTTTAGGCTAGGATGTAGCAACTGACAAAATGATAGTAATGAACAAAATGCCTTGTGCGTCTTCATTCCGATGAGGAAAACGATGATAAAGAAAATAAGTGAAATGTGAAGTATGTTATGTAGTAGTAACTGATGAGAGAAAAAGCAGTGGATCAGGTTAGTACTGAGCAGAGAGGTGCAGTTTGGAATTTTAAATTGGGTGAACATTAAAGGTCTTATTGGAGGCTTGTATTTCATTAGAGACCTGAAAGTGATCAGAGAAGGATGTAGATAGATTGGGAGGCTGTCGGGGGAGATGTTCCAGACAAAAGAGCAGCAGCTGCCCCCAAGTGCCTAAGGTATTGGGAAAGCAGATAGACGTAACGCTGGTTACCACTGAGTGGTAGAGGTGGGGTGTAGGATCACATGTGTTTTTGCAAAATATGTGAAGGACTTTGCCCTTTATTCTGAGTGGCATGGGAAGCTGCTGGAGTTGGTTGAGCACAAGGGTGACATTTTAATATTTTAGTAGTACTAGTCTTGCTGTTTTGAGGATAAATTAAAGGGAAGAAGTAGAGAAACTAGGTAGTAATTGGTAGTACAGGTGATAGTCTTTGGATAGATGCAATAGAAGGTGGAATATTAGAGAAGTTGTGGGATTTTATGTGTACTTTAAGGGTAGGCCAACAGATATACCCAGCAGATTTTTTTTTAAATTAAAGTATAGTCCATTGGTGTAGAATGTTGTTTTCTGCTGTACAGCAACGTGACTCAGTTATACATGTATTTTGTTTTTTTATTTTCTTTTCCATTATGGTTTATCACAGGATATTGAATGTAGTTCCCTTTGTCATACAGTAAGACCTTATTGTTTATCCATCCCATACATAACAGTTTGCACCTGCTAATCCCAAACTCCCAGTCCTTCCCTCCCCTTCCCACTCTTCCCCTTGAAAACAAGTCTGTTCTCTGTGTCTGTGAGTCTTTCTATTTTGTAGGTAAGTTCTTTTGTATCATATTTTAGATTCCACATATAAGTGATATCATGATGTTTGACTTTCTCTTTCTGACTGACTTCACTCAGTATGATAACCTCTAGGTCCATTCCTTGGTATCCAGTGGTCCAGTGGCAATTTTTCATTCTTTTTAATGTCCGAGTAATATTCTAGTGTGTGTGTGTAACATCTTTATTGGTTCATCTGTTGATGGACATTTAGGTTGCTTCCATGTCTTTGCTACTATAAATAGTGCCCAGCAGATTGGTGTTTGAATATGAAAGAGGACTGAAGGATAACTCCAGAGTTCTGTTGTTGACAATTTGAAATATGGTTATCATTTGTTGAATGGCGAATAATAGGCTTGAGGAGATAGTTAGACATCTAAGTAGAGATATTGATTTGATAGTTGAAAATACGAACTTTGAATCCAAGTTAGAAATGCAAATCAAAATACATATTTTAGCATGCACCAGGGCTAATGGTCAGACTTCTTTATATATACTCATTTCTTCAGTGATCCCATCCAGCCCTGTACCCCTCAGTACCATCTACATGTTGATGCCTTTCAAACCTATAATTAACCTTGACTCCTTCTTTGAGGGACTCATTTGTCCAGCTATTTAATTGACATTTTTATATGGATGACTTTAAAAAATTTAAAACTTAACATATCCAAAATAGAACTCTTAAATTTTCCTCACCTACCCAAACCTGCCTGAGCTACTGAATTTTCTTCATGTAAGTAATGGTGCTGTTCACTCCAGAACCTGGAGTCCTGAATTTTCCTCTTTCTCCCAACCCTGTGGTATCTAATTCATCAACAGATTTTGTTGATTTTAAAAGTATATCCAGAATATCCAGATATATGTGTATATCCAGAATACAGCCACCTTTCACACCTCTTTCACTCCTCACGTGGTTCATGCCATCACCTCCCAGAAGGTACTCAGTAGTATCCTTATTAGCTGCCTTTTTTTTCACTTGCTCACTGTGTTCCAGCCACAGTTCCTTCAATACCCAAGCATATTCCTCAGAGCTTGGCAAGTGTACCATCCCCCTAGTATTTGCATGGTCACACCTTTTGTTTCATTTAGGTTTCTGCTCAAAATGTCATCACAAAAAGGCCTTTTCTCATTACTCTTAAAATAGTAGTTCCATCATTTTATGCTTTATTTGTTTACTATGTCTCCCACCTTAGAAATGTAGGCTCCCTGAGAACCCTGTGTCTTTAATGTCTAGAATAATGCCTGGTACATGGTAAATATCTAAGAAATACCCAGTGAATCATGAATTAAGTGAGCCAAATTTCTGATCACTTTCATGTAAATATGAGTAGATTTTTTTTTTCCTTTGGTGCAGGTATCTTATATAGGATTAGATATTTGGTTATTATATTAGAATTTAAGTGCGAGTGTTAGTCTTTCAGTCGTTCCAACTCTTTGTGATCCGATGGACTGTAGCCTGCTAGGCTCTTCTGTCCATGGAATTCTACAGGCAAGAAGACTGGAGTGGGTTATCATTCCCTTCTCCAGAAGATCTTCTTGACCCAGGGATCAAACCGGGATCTCCTGCATTGCAGGCAGATTCTTTACTTACTGTATGAACCACCGAAGCTGTTCCCATAATAATTTAATACTTAAATTTTATGGCCTTTAATAGTTTATAAAAGCATTTTCATATACATGCTCTTAATCCTGAAATTTCTTTTATGCTTGGGGTAGAGTGGATATTATTTCAATATTATAGTTTTAGAATGTGATTTTTAGTTGTTTCAAGTGGTTTGTTTTTTTTTTTTTTTAAGATAGAAAGATTTTCTTTATTAATGACCCCAACCGTATTTCTTTAGATACAGGAGTTTTCAACTTTGCAGTAATATTTTAACTCATTCTCAGATTTGACTATAACATGGAATGAAGGTATTTCTATTAGGATAAGAGGTACATTTATCCTAAAAACTGAGAAATTTCAAAATGGGAATAAAATATTTAAAATTATGGTTAAATTACCATGTTCACTTCAAATTGGTATGAAATTTGATGACATTAAAGGTATATGTTTCAGTGGTTTTCTAAAATATGATACTTTCCAATTTCAAACTCTTCCTAAAGGATTCTAAAACTTTAGCAGCAAAGGAAAAAGAGGTTAAAAAAATAACAGATGGACTAAGTGCCCTTCAAGAAGCAAGTAATAAAGACGCTGAAGCTTTGGCCATTGCACAGCAGCACTTTAATGCTGTTTCTGCTGGTCTGTCCAGTAATGAAGATGGAGCAGAAGCAACTCTTGCTGGTCAGATGATGGCCTGTAAAAATGACATAAGTAAAACTCAGACAGAAGCCAAACAGGTAAGTATAGACAGTAAGAACTATGTGATTGCAGTTTTTATTTCTTTATTATTATTTTATTTTTTGTGAAGCTCCTTCACACTATGCTTTGGCAGTTGTTAAATTGTTGAAAATATTCAGATAACTATCAACTATTACATTCTGCTGCTGCTTAGCACCTAAAACAATGAAATTCAATACTGATTGCTACCTATTGACAATGTCAGTGTAAGATGACATAAAGCATAAAATACCTTTATAGATTAATTGAAATTTTAAGTGCAGTAAATGTTCTGTTTTCAGCATTGTATGGAATACTTGAGGTTAGTGTATTTGTTTTCATCTTTTTGATATTTTATTGACATTATAAAGTTGAAGTTTTAAGCTTTAATAAGAAAACAAAAACATCTTCATTTATATGCCTGCAACACTTAAAACTATAGCATTTCAGTGTCAAACTTACAGCATATACATTTTTCTGTCAATTTAGCATCTTCTTCCTGTATACTTTTATTCCTCATCAGTACAGTTAGGTACACAGTTGGACAGCATAAATATATATAAGTGCAAATATGCATTCCTAAGTCAAAAAGAAGGAAGTGATTTCTAGCTTTCTATTTTGTTTTTAATTTGATCAGTTCAGTTCAGTTGCTCAGTCGCGTCCGATTCTTTGCAACCCCATGAACTGCAGCACACCAGGCCCCCCTGGTCCATCACCAACTCTCAGAGTTCACTCAGACTCATGTCCATTGAGTCAGTGATGCCATCCAGCCATCTCATCCTCTGTCGTCCCCTTCTCCTCCTGCCCTCAATCCTTCCTAGCCTCAGAGTCTTTTCCAATGAGTCACCTCTTCACATGAGGTGGCCAAAGTATTGGAGTTTCAGCTTCAGCATCACTCCCTCCAAAGAACACCCAGGACTGATCTCCTTTAAAATGGACTGGTTGGATCTCCTTGCAGTCCAAGGGACTCTCAAGAGTCTTCTCCAATGCCACAGTTCAAAAGCATCAATTCTTCGGCACTCAGCTTTCTTCACAGTCCAACTCTCACATCCATACATGACCACTGGAAAAACCATAGCCTTGATTTGATGGACCTTTGTTGGCAAAGTAATGTCTCTGCTTTTGAATGTGCTATCTAGGTCAGTCATAACTTTTCTTCCAAAGACTAAGTGTCTTTTAATTTCATGGCTGCAATCACCATCTGTAGTGATTTTGGAGCCCCCAAAAATAGTGTGAAGGAGCTTCACAAAAAATAAAATAATAATAAAGAAATAAAAACAGCCCCCCTGACACTGTTTCCCCATCTATTTCCCACGAAGTGATGGAACCAGATGCCATGATCTTAGTTTTCTGAATGTTGAGCTTTAAGCCAACTTTTTCACTGTCCTTTTTCACTTTCATCAAGAAGCTTTTTAGTTCCTCTTCACTTTCTGCCATAAGGGTGGTGTCATCAACTAATGACAATTCTTTGATATAAATCTTTGAGCTCATTGATGTTAGTTTTATAAATATTAAAAATATAGACTTAAATTATAAGATATTTAATATTTGAGCATATATTCATTTATATTCTGAGTAGTATTTTGAGGAGAATACATTGGGAAATGATTGACCTGTTGATATAGTGATCCAAGTAGTCAGTTAAATTTTCAAGGCTGATGTCTCTTAAAACAATCTAAATCTGTGGCCATTTTATCACTAGCACTATCTGCCTTGTATACCTGTTTTATGTTTTTCTGTTACAGGCTCAGATGAAGTTGAAACATGCCCAACAAGAATTAAAGACTAAACAAACAGAAATTAAGAAGATGGATAGTGGCTATAGGAAAGATCAAGAAGCATTAGAAGCTGTGAAAAAACTTAAAGAAAAACTTGAAACTGAAATGAAAAGGCTAAATTATGAAGGTTTGCCTTTAAAGACATGTTAAATCATTAGGAAGTAGTGATTATTAATAGAAACTTAAATAGCAAGTAGGAATTTTTTTTTACCTCATTAATGTTAATGGGAATTAGTATAAAAATTATTTATACCTATAATCAGAAAAATATCAAAGCATAAAACAATCCTTTGAATTGAAAGTATGAAAATGGTTTTATGTGTTGAAAATATGTCTACTTGACACTTAATAGAAATTCAAAAGTTTTTTCTTTAATATTTATCAGGAATTTGCATTTTGCTTTTAGAAATGCTTTGGAAATAGAGATTACTAATATTTTCCTTTAAAAAGTAGAATATTTGAGTTTTTAAAACATGGTTTCAATTTACTTATGGCTTACTGTTCAGAAAACAAGGAGGAAAGCCTTCTGGAAAGGCGCAGGCAGCTATCTCGTGATATCAGTAGACTGAAAGAAACAGAAGAAGCTCTCCTGGCCAGATTTCCCAATCTTCGATTTGCCTATAGGTAGGAGTTAAATCTTGAAATTGAACATGGTAGTAACTAGGATATATTTTTGTATAAAAGTTACCGTAAGCTGCTTTTCCTTAATTGTTTTTTCTTTTTTCCTTAAATCTTTATTGAATGTTTCAGATTTGTAGACAGGGGAAATTCTTGTGAAATTTAAGGTTACTAATGCCACTAATCTCAAAACCAAAACGAGGGGAATTTAATCTTAGTCCAAAAAGTTTCTTTAAAGTTATTTTTGTTGTTAATGTTAAATAGCTGTGTTAACATTTTACAGTTTGTTTTATTAATGCTATATGGTTTTTTTTCTTGGAATACTTAATATATATATATTACAAAGATTAGAACATTAAAGTTATTTTTGTTACCTTCAAAACATTATGTATACTGAAAGATCTTTTGATTTTAAAACAATAGTGTATTAAGGGTAAATTAGCCTACTGTATACATAGTTTAAAAAACCAGGGTACGTTAATTTATAAAAGCTTCATTACTAAAAAGACTATCAGCTGTCAATGCAAGTTTGCCACAGAACTTCAATTTGTAAAAAACAAAGTGACAACGGAAAACATAAATATTTGTGAAACACAATAAAAGGTGTGTCTGTAGCTGGACAATCATGAGACATTTGAAATCTTTTAATTTTGTTAAAACTGCTGATTATTGTGCTTTCAATTTAATGTATTGTCAGAAAGAGCTCTTGACTAGTAAAATACAACTGTTTCTATTTTCTTGTCCAAGATTAATTTTTGTCCACTTTTCTGTTTTAGGGATCCAGAGAAGAACTGGAATAGAAATTGTGTGAAAGGACTTGTAGCTTCACTGATCAGTGTAAAAGATACTTCGGCAACCACTGCTTTAGAATTAGTGGCCGGAGACCGACTCTACAATGTTGTAGTAGACACAGAGGTAAACTAATTTTAATTTAAAAAAACATATAATCGCTGTTAAAACTAATAGCTGCTAGCTTGAAAAATCATGTGCTCTTAGAAGAATTGGGTACTTTATTGATATTTTAAACTTTTTCTAAGGCTAAATGTTGGAGAAGGCAATGGCACCCCACTCCAGGAAAATCCCATGGATGGGGGAGCCTGGTAGGCTGCAGTTCATAGGGTCGTGAATAGTCGGACAGGACTGAGCGACTTCACTTTCACTTTTCACTTTCATGCATTGGAGAAGGAAATGGCAACCCACTCCCGTTTTCTTGCCTGGAGAGTCCCAGGGACGGGGGAGCCTGGTGGGCTGCCGTCTATAGGGTCACACAGAGTCGGACACGACTGAAGTGACTTAGCAGCAAGGCTAAATGTTGAGCTTCCCTGATGACTCAGCTGGTAAAGAATCTGCCTGCAATGTGGGAGACCTGAGTTTGATCCTTGGGTTGGGAAGATTCTCTGGAGAAGGGAATAGCTACTCACTCCAGTATCCTGGCCTGGAGAATTCCATGGCCTGTATATAGTCTGTGGAGTCGCAAAGAGTTGGATATGACTGAATGACTTTCACTTAAGGCTAAATGTTTATCTTTACAGGGTAAAATGATAGAGTTAATGATTTTTTTAATATTAACATTATTCCAGAGGAAGTCGTATGCTAACTCCAGCGTCCAGAATACACATATCCATCTTAGAATTTTGATTGTTTGGGATAGTAGGCACTCAGCATATTTATAAATTCCTAAACTTGTACTGTTTCCATTTAAATATTTTTTGTTTTTTAATATTTTTTTCATTCCTAATGCACAATGTTTTAGGTTACTGGAAAAAAGCTACTAGAAAAGGGGGAATTGAAGCGTCGATACACTATAATTCCACTCAATAAAATTTCATCCAGATGTATTGCTCCAGAAACTCTGAGGGTTGCTCAGAATCTGGTAAGTCTTTTTTATATGCTTTGTCTGCATCTTAGTGTTTTCTTTTTTTTTAAATTATAGGACATTAACTGTCCTCTGAAGTAAATTGGGATTTCAATCATATATCAAACCACACAATTTTATTGTGTTACTGTGCTTTAAAAAGTTAAGATACCAAAGAGAATAAAATCAGCTTTTGTGAAATTAGATGGAAAGAGAACAGAAATGTTGGAAGACTAAAATTCCCTTTGATATTTTAAAGTTGTATTAGAATGTCTTCTTTAAAAGATTTTTATTGGACTATAGTTGGTTTAAATGTGTTTTAGGTATACTGCTAAATGATTCAGTTATACATACATGTGTATATCCATTATTTTTCAGATTTTTTTTCCCATATAGATTATTACAGAATATTGAGTAGAGTTCCTTGTGCTATACAGTAGGTCCTTGTTACCTGTTTTATTTTTGTGTGTTGTATGTGTTAAGTCGCTTTAATCATGTCCGACTCTTTGTGACCCTATGGACTGTAGCCTGCTAGGCTTCTCTGTCCCTGGGATTCTCCAGGCAAGAATATTGGAGTGGGTTGCCATGGCCTCCTCCAGGATCTTCCTGACCCAGGGGTGGAAGCTTCCTCTCTCATGCCTTCTGAATTGGCAGGTTGATTCTTTACCACTAGTGCCATCTGGGCAGTAGAGTTCCCTATGCTGTACAGTAGTAGGTCCTTGTTGGTTATCTGTTTTATTTATACTAAGGATTCGCTCAGTCGTATCTGACTCTTTGCAACCCCGTGGACTATAGCCCACCAGGCTCCTCCGTCCATGAGATTCTCCAGGCAAGAATACTGGAGTGGGTTGCCATTTCCTTCTCCACTGTTTTATTTATAGTAGTGTGTAAATGTTAACTCCAATCTCCTAATTTATTACTTCCCCTACATTTCCCCTGTGGTAGCCGTAAATATGATTTTTGAAATCTGTGAGTCTGTTTTATGAATAAGTTCATTTGTATCAACTGAATTCTCTTAGCATTTGCTTGTCTGTAAAGCTTTTGATTTCTCTGTTGAAGCTGAATGAGATCCTTCTGTGTAGAGTAATCTCTTCGTTGTAGGTTTTTCTCTTTCATCACTAGGGCTTGTGGCTCAACTGGTAAAGAATCACCTGCAATGCGGGAGACCTGGGTTCCATCCCTGGGTTGGGAAGATCCCTTGGAGAAGGGAATAGCTACTCACTTCATTTTTCTGGCCTGGAGAATTCCATGGACTGTATAGTCCATGGAGTTGCAAAGAGTTGGACATGACTGAGTGACTCACTTTCACATTAAATATTAAACTTTTGATTTCTGATTAATGAGAATTATAGAACTTTTAGAGGAATATAGGAATTCTGCAGGTTTTTTTTCATTCCAGGCACACTGAAACCAGCTCTGGTTGTAACCGTTATGGAACATAATCTGTCAGTCTTGCAGAGATGCTTCTCCACTAGAGTTTTTCTAGATTGCCCACCAACCTGTGAACATACAAATCAGGTAGCCAGGATATGCAGTCAGCTGCTGGGCTAGATCTAAAGTAGTATGGTTTCTAGTGAATAGATGAGTGCAAGGAAATATATTTAAAAGGCTACTGTTGGTTGTATAATATTTGGTAAGAACATGAAACCAGTTTTAACTTTCAGTAGTGATATCAGTATTTGAGCAGGGTATTCTAAGTTCATGAGTTGAAAAAACAATTCTGTGGAACCTGAAACTGCATGTATAATTAAGATAATAAATGGATATTCAGTAAATTTCTGAAATTGAGAAGCCTTCAATGAAAATTGTTTACTGTCAGGAGAAGAAAGATGAGTATAGAGTAAATAGGTGGTAATTTTGGTTAGTACTTCTTTTACTTTGAAAAATCACCTTAGAGTCCAGAAGGAAGTTTTTCTCATCTGGGGTCAAGTTCCAGTGTTAGAAGTAAGTTGGGGTTTTAAGTAACAACGAAAGTACTTTTACCCAGATCCCTTAGCCACACACACTGAATGGTAACTGCTATGTCAGAGGACATTGCTGAACATATGTTGCAGAGAGCTGCCTTCATTATGATTTCTGCTACTGCTACACTCCGTAAAGTATATTCAGTTCAGTTCAGTTGCTCAGTCGTGTCCAATTCTTTGCGACCCCATGAATTGCAGCACGCCAGGCCTCCCTGTCCATCACCAACTCCCAGAGTTCACTCAAACTCACGTCCATCGAGTCGGTGATGCCATATTAGGTTGTTTTAAAAATAGGCTGAGGTAAACATTATAAACAAAGGGTGAGAAAAGACAGTTGGATCAAAATAAAAGATTGAGAGATTTTTTAAGTTACTTTTTTACTCTCAATTACTGTTTTCGTTTCTATAACTGGAAGGTAGTTGCTCTAGCATGTTTTATTTGAGTGGAAAAGTATTCACTTTGGGACAACCAAGTTGATAGTTGAAGTAAAACATGTAATTGTGTAACTGTTGATCTAGAAATTGTACTTTAAGAAAGTGTGTTCACAGATAATACACTTTGAATTTAGAAACTTGATAGGGGCTTCTACTTGACTGAAACTCATGACTGGTATTTTAGCTAAATGTTTTACTTAGATTTTTCAGTGCTTAAACTTGAATTTTTTTTTTCTAAAAGTGAGTTTCCTATAGCATTTTAGAAAATTCAAAAAGAGTTGTAGTGCTGGGTATGTATATTAAGTTACTGTTAGTATTTATACTAACAGTTGTGGCCATTATTAGTATTTTATAAAATAGTATTTAAAGGAAAGGAGTAATATGTATTATGACATATGACATATATGTTTTCCCACAGGTTGGCCCTAATAATGTTCATGTGGCTCTTTCCCTGGTTGAATACAAACCAGAACTTCAGAAAGCAATGGAATTTGTCTTTGGAATGACATTTGTTTGTGACAATATGGATAATGCAAAAAAAGTAGCTTTTGATAAAAGAATAATGACTAGAACTGTAACTCTAGGAGGTGATGTGTTTGATCCTCATGGGACATTGAGTGGAGGTAGGATTTATATCATTTTTTACTCCTAACTCCTTTGTTCTAAATAGGGTGGGGACTTTTTCTTTTAGTAGGAAATATTGGGGTTGGAATAATTCAGTGTTTTATTCCTAAAGGATTGAGTTTTCATTTGTGACAGTTACTTATTATTAATTGAGAGATTATACACTGTCATCATCCAGATGGAACTCATAGTCTAATAATCAGTACTATAGTTTTTCTTGCTCACCTATTCTTGTTTTCTCTTTTTTGCCTTATTAAGATATTCTAGTCACTGGGAAACAAAGTATTTTTATTCAGTGCAATTGTAGCTTGACCACCCAGTTTTCCTATAGGAAACATGTTAACTTCTAATATGTGTATATGCTACTGCTCCTGTCAAAAGTAAAGCAAAACTTTAAACCTGCCCTGAGATGGTGCCGTAAGAAAGGAATTCTTAAGTAGTGACCATGTATTTCCTGTCCTAATATTTGTGACACTGTTTCCATATCCATGTCAAGTGCCCATGTAATAAACTAACAAATACTGAACAGTACTTACTGTGTACTAGGCAGTGTTGTAAGCCTGTACGTCCAATACAGTAGCTACTGGCCACATGTGACTTTCCATTTAAATAAGTTAATTAAAGTTAAATAGAATAATTGACTTAATTGCACTAGGCATATTTCAAGGGCTCAGTAACCACAGTGGTTAATGGGTAATTGGATAGTGCAGATATGGAACATTTCTATCATTCTATAAAGCCCTATCCTAAGGACTTTAATTAGTTCATTTAATCTTTATAGCAACCTTGAAGTAGACATTACTATCTTTTCCATTATATGTTTGTAGAAACTAAAGCATAGAACAGTTAAGAATTTGCTGATAAGTGGCAGAGCCAGGGGTCAGAGTTTAAAGAGGTAGCCTGATTTCACAGTTTGTGCTTTTAACCAAACCAAGAGACTTGGATGCCTCTTAAGTTATGAAGTATCTTAATTTCTTTCTAGTCCAAGAAAACAGTAGCCAATATAATGAGTTTCATGATCAAGTTCCACAGTGTACACAATGACTAGTATCTACAGTTGGAAGATAGAGACCAAATATTTTAAAATATCTAGATTAGAAGGAACATTTTAGATTTCACTGAATTATATGTTCTTGAAATCGCTCCTTAAGTGATGGCAGATATGTAACCCCATGTCATATAAGCAAAGTGTTCATAATAGCATTGTTGATTGACCTTCCTTTTTTCCATCAAAAAGTTTTCTTGACAGCTTAACACCTCAGCCTGTTACTGCCAGACAATTATAATGCATGTAAGGTGAAACCAGTTTACTATGCTATGTCAAGTT